>NW_027490952.1:0-27060 GCF_050948175.1 Xylocopa sonorina | reverse complement strand
CTAATGCTTCTTAAAACGAGATGTCGCATTTCATTTCTATGTTTAGTGATAAGGTATAATATTCATTGTAGAGTGTTATGTATACCCCGTATTCACTTCAAAAGAAAGTAAATGCAACACTTCCATGCTAGGAAATAGCGTTTGCAGATGTCTACTAATCGTAGCAATAGAGTTCTAATACTTCCTAAAACACGATATCGCATCTCACTTCTATGTCTCATGATAAGATATAATATTCGTTGCGAAGGGTCATGTATACCTCGTGTTCACTTCAAAAGAATGTAAATGCGACACATACATGCTAGGAAATAGCGTTTGCAGACGTCTACGTATCGTAGCAATAGAGTTCTAATGCTTCCTAAAACGCGATATGGCATCACACTTCTATGTTTCATGATAAGATATAATATTCATTGCGAAGTGTCATGTATACCTCGCATTCACTTCAAAGAAATGTAAATGCGACACTTCCTTGCTAGGAAATATTGTTTGCAGATGTCTACATATCACAGCAATAAAGTGCTAATGCTTCTTAAAACGAGATGTCGCATTTCATTTCTATGTTTCGTGATGATATATAATATTCATTTTGGAGTGTTATGTATACCCCGTATTCACTTCAAAAGAATGTAAATGCGACACTTCCTTGCTAGGAAATAACATTTGCAGATGTCTACGCATCGTAGCAATAGAGTTCTAATGCTTCTTAAATCGCGATATCGCATCTCACTTCAATGTTTCGAGATAAGATATAATATTCATTGCGAAGTGTCATGTATACATCGTATTCACTTCAATGGAATGTAAATGCGACATTTCCTTGCTAGGAAATAGCGTTTGCAGATGTCCACGTATCGTAGCAATAGAGTTCTAATGCTTCTTAAAACGAGATGTCGCGTTTCATTTCTATGCTTCGTGATAAGATATAATATTCATTTTGGAGTGTTATGTATACCTCGTATTCACTTCAAAAGAATGTAAATGCGACACTTCCATGCTAGGAAATAGCGCTTGCAGATGTCTACGTATCGTAGCAATAGAGTTCTAATACGTCTTAAAACGAGATGTCGCATTTCATTTCTATGTTTCGTGATAAGATATAATATTCATTTTGGTGTGTTATGTATACCTCGTATTCACTTCAAAAGAATGTAAATGCAACACTTCCTCGCTTGGAAATGGCGTTTGCAGATGTCTACGTATCGCAGCAATAGAGTTCTAATGCTTCCGAAATCGCGATATAGCATCTCACTTCTATGTTTCATGCTAAGATATAATATTTATTGCGAAGTGTCATGTATATCTCGTACTCACTTCAAAAGAATGTAAATGCGACTCTTCCATGCTAGGAAATAGCGTTTGCAGATGTCTACGTATATTAGCAATAGAGTTCTAATGTTTCTCAAAACGCGATATAGCACCTCATTCCTATGTTTCTTGATAAGATATACTATTCATTACGAAGTGTCATGTATACCTCGCATTCACTTCAAAAGAATGTAAGTGCGACACTTACATGCTAGGAAATAGCGTTTGCAGATGTCTACGTATCGTAGCAATAGAGTTCTAATGCTTCCTAAAACGCGATATCGCATCTCACATCTATGTTTCATGATGAGATATAATATTCATTGCGGAGTATCATGTATACCTCGTATTCACTTCAAAAGAATATGAATGCGACACTTCCTTGCTAGGAAATATTGTTTGCAGATGTCTACGTATCGTAGCAATAGAGTTCTAATGCTTCTTAAAACGTGATGTCGCATTTCATTTCTATGTTTCGTGATAAGATATAATATTCATTTTGGAGTGTTATGTATTCCTCGTATTCACTTCAAAAGAATGTAAATGTGACACTTCCATGCTAGGAAATAGCGTTTGCAGGTGTCTACGTATCGTTGCAATAGGGTTCTAATGCTTCCTAAAACGCGATATCGCATCTCACTTCGATGTTTCATGATAAGATATAATATTCATTGCGAAGTGTCACGTATACCTCGTATTCACTTCAAAAGAATGTAAATGCGACACTTACATGCTAGGAAATAGCGTTTGCAGCGTCTACGTATCGTAGCAATAGAGTTCTAATGCTTCCTAAAACGCGATATCGCATCACACTTCTATGTTTCATGATAAGATATAATATTCATTGCGAAGTGTCATGTATACCTCGTATTCACTTCAAAGAAATGCAAATGCGACACTTCCTTGCTAGGAAATATTGTTTGCAGATGTCTACATATCACAGCAATAAAGTGCTAATGCTTCTTAAAACGAGATGTCGCATTTCATTTCTATGTTTCGTGATGAGATATAATATTCATTTGGGAGTGTTATGTATACCCCGTATTCACTTCAAAAGAATGTAAATGCGACACTTCCTTGCTAGGAAATATTGTTTGCAGATGTCTACGTATCGTAGCAATAGAGTTCTAATGCTTCCTAAAACGCGATATCGCATCACACTCCTATGTTTCATGATAAGATATAATATTCATTGCGAAGTGTCATGTATACCTCGTATTCACTTCAAAAGAATGTAAATGCGACACATACATGCTAGGAAATAGCGTTTGCAGATATCTACGTCTCGTAGCAATAGAGTTCTAATGCTTCTTAGAACGAGATGTCGCATTTCATTTCTATGTTTCGTGATATGATATAATATTCATTTTGGAGTGTTACGTATACCTCGTACTCACTTCAAAAGAAAGTAAATGTGACACTTCCATTCTAGGAAATAGCGTTTGCAGATGTCTACGTATCGCAGCAATAGTGTTCTAATGCTTCTTAAATCGAGATGTCGCATTTCATTCCTATGTTTCGTGATAAGGTATAATATTCATTGTAGAGTGTTATGTATACCTCGTATTCACTTCAAAAGAATGTAAATGCGACACTTCCATGCTAGGAAATAGCGTTTGCAGATGTCTACGTATCGTTGCAAAGAGTTCTATGGCTTCCTAAAACGAGATGTCGCATTTCATTTCTATGTTTAGTGATAAGATATAATATTCATTTTGGAGTGTTATGTATACCTCGTATGCACTTCAAAAGAATGTAAATGCGACACTTCCTTGCTAGGAAATAGCGTTTGCAGATGTCTACGTATCGCAGCAATAGTGTTCTAATGCTTCTTAAAACGAGATGTCGCATTTCATTTCTATGTTTAGTGATAAGGTATAATATTCATTGTAGAGTGTTATGTATACCCCGTATTCACTTCAAAAGAAAGTAAATGCAACACTTCCATGCTAGGAAATAGCGTTTGCAGATGTCTACTAATCGTAGCAATAGAGTTCTAATACTTCCTAAAACACGATATCGCATCTCACTTCTATGTCTCATGATAAGATATAATATTCGTTGCGAAGGGTCATGTATACCTCGTGTTCACTTCAAAAGAATGTAAATGCGACACATACATGCTAGGAAATAGCGTTTGCAGACGTCTACGTATCGTAGCAATTGAGTTCTAATGCTTCCTAAAACGCGATATGGCATCACACTTCTATGTTTCATGATAAGATATAATATTCATTGCGAAGTGTCATGTATACCTCGCATTCACTTCAAAGAAATGTAAATGCGACACTTCCTTGCTAGGAAATATTGTTTGCAGATGTCTACATATCACAGCAATAAAGTGCTAATGCTTCTTAAAACGAGATGTCGCATTTCATTTCTATGTTTCGTGATGATATATAATATTCATTTTGGAGTGTTATGTATACCCCGTATTCACTTCAAAAGAATGTAAATGCGACACTTCCTTGCTAGGAAATAACAATTGCAGATGTCTACGCATCGTAGCAATAGAGTTCCAATGCTTCTTAAATCGCGATATCGCATCTCACTTCAATGTTTCGAGATAAGATATAATATTCATTGCGAAGTGTCATGTATACATCGTATTCACTTCAATGGAATGTAAATGCGACATTTCCTTGCTAGGAAATAGCGTTTGCAGATGTCCACGTATCGTAGCAATAGAGTTCTAATGCTTCTTAAAACGAGATGTCGCGTTTCATTTCTATGCTTCGTGATAAGATATAATATTCATTTTGGAGTGTTATGTATACCTCGTATTCACTTCAAAAGAATGTAAATGCGACACTTCCATGCTAGGAAATAGCGCTTGCAGATGTCTACGTATCGTAGCAATAGAGTTCTAATACGTCTTAAAACGAGATGTCGCATTTCATTTCTATGTTTCGTGATAAGATATAATATTCATTTTGGTGTGTTATGTATACCTCGTATTCACTTCAAAAGAATGTAAATGCAACACTTCCTCGCTTGGAAATGGCGTTTGCAGATGTCTACGTATCGCAGCAATAGAGTTCTAATGCTTCCGAAATCGCGATATAGCATCTCACTTCTATGTTTCATGCTAAGATATAATATTTATTGCGAAGTGTCATGTATATCTCGTACTCACTTCAAAAGAATGTAAATGCGACACTTCCATGCTAGGAAATAGCGTTTGCAGATGTCTACGTATATTAGCAATAGAGTTCTAATGTTTCTCAAAACGCGATATAGCACCTCATTCCTATGTTTCTTGATAAGATATACTATTCATTACGAAGTGTCATGTATACCTCGCATTCACTTCAAAAGAATGTAAGTGCGACACTTACATGCTAGGAAATAGCGTTTGCAGATGTCTACGTATCGTAGCAATAGAGTTCTAATGCTTCCTAAAACGCGATATCGCATCTCACATCTATGTTTCATGATGAGATATAATATTCATTGCGGAGTATCATGTATACCTCGTATTCACTTCAAAAGAATGTGAATGCGACACTTCCTTGCTAGGAAATATTGTTTGCAGATGTCTACGTATCGTAGCAATAGAGTTCTAATGCTTCTTAAAACGTGATGTCGCATTTCATTTCTATGTTTCGTGATAAGATATAATATTCATTTTGGAGTGTTATGTATTCCTCGTATTCACTTCAAAAGAATGTAAATGTGACACTTCCATGCTAGGAAATAGCGTTTGCAGGTGTCTACGTATCGTTGCAATAGGGTTCTAATGCTTCCTAAAACGCGATATCGCATCTCACTTCGATGTTTCATGATAAGATATAATATTCATTGCGAAGTGTCACGTATACCTCGTATTCACTTCAAAAGAATGTAAATGCGACACTTCCATGCTAGGAAATAGCGTTCGCAGATGTCTACGTATCGTAGAAATAGAGTTCTAATGCTACCGAAATCGCGATATCGCATCTCACTTCTATGTTTCATGCTAAGATATAATATTTATTGCGAAGTGTCATGTATGTAAATGCGACACTTCCATGCTAGGAAATAGCGTTTGCAGATGTCTACGTATCGTAGCAATAGAGTTCTAATGCTTCTCAAAACAAGATGTCGCGTTTCATTTCTATGTTTCTTGATAAGATATAATATTTATTGCGAAGTGTCATGTATATCTCGTACTCACTTCAAAAGAATGTAAATGCGACACTTCCATGCTAGGAAATAGCGTTTGCAGATGTCTACGTATCGTAGCAATAGAGTTCTAATGCTCCTTAAAACGAGGTGACGCATCTCATTTCTATGTTTCATGATAAGATATAATGTTCACTGCGAAGTGTCATGTATACCTCCTATTCACTTCAAAAGAGTGTAAATGCGACACGTCCTTGCCAGGAAATAGCGTTTGCAGATGTCTACATATCGAAGAAACAGATTTCTAATACTACTTAAATCGCGATATTGCATCTCATTTATATGTTTCGTGATAAGATATAATATTCATTGCGAAGTGCCATGACTACCTCGCATTCAACCCAAAAGAATGTAAATGCGACACTACCAAGCTTGGAAATGGCGTATGCAGATGTCTCCGCATCGAGGCAGTAGGGTTCTAAAGCTTCTAAAAACGCGATATCGCATCTCACTTCGATGTTTCATGATAAGATATAATATTCATTGCGAAGTGTCACGTATACCTCGTATTCACTTCAAAAGAATGTAAATGCGACACTTCCATGCTAGGAAATAGCGTTTGCAGATGTCTACGTATCGTAGCAATAGAGTTCTAATGCTACTTAAAACGAGATGACGCATCTCATTTCTATGATTCGTGATAAGATATAATATTCATTGCGAAGTGTCAGGTAGACCTCGTATTCCGTTCAAAAGAATGTAAATGCGACACTTCCATGCTAGGAAATAGCTTCTGCAGATGTCTACGTATCGTAACAATGGAGTTCTAATGCTTCTTAAAACGAGATGTCGCATTTCATTTCTATGTTTCATGATAAGATATAATGTTCACTGCGAAGTGTCATGTATACCTTGAATTCACTTCAAAAGAATGTAAATGCAACACTTCCTCGCATGGAAATAGCGTTTGCAGATGTCTACGTATCGCAGCAATAGAGTTCTAATGCTTCCGAAATCGCGATATAGCATCTCACTTCTATGTTTCATGCTAAGATATAATATTTATTGCGAAGTGCCATGTATATCTCGTACTCACTTCAAAAGAATGTAAATGCGACACTTCCATGCTTGAAATAGCGTTTGCAGATGTCTACGTATATTAGCAATAGAGTTCTAATGTTTCTCAAAACGCGATATAGCACCTCATTCCTATGTTTCGTGATAAGATATAATATTCATTACGAAGTGTCATGTATACCTCGCATTCACTTCAAAAGAATGTAAGTGCGACACTTACATGCTAGGAAATAGCGTTTGCAGATGTCTACGTATCGTAGCAATAGAGTTCTAGTGCTTCTTAAAACGCGATATAGCATCTGACTTCTATATTTCATGATAAGATATAATATTCATTGCGAAGTGTCATGTATACCTCGATTTCACATCACAAGAATATAAATGCAACACTTCCATGCTAGGAAATAGTGTTTGCAGATGTCTACGTATCGTAGCAATAGAGTTAGTATGCTTCTTATAGCGCGTTATCGCGTCTCACTTCTATGTTTCATGATAAGGTATAATTTTCATTGCGAAGCGTCATGTATACCTCGTACTCACTTCAAAAGAATGTAAATGCGACACTTCCTTGCTAGGAAATAGCGTTTGCTGATGTCTACGTATCGAAGCAATATAGTTATATTTCTTCTTAAAACGAGATGTCGCATTTCATTTCCATGTTTCGTAATAAGATATAATATTCATTGTGGAGTGTTATGTATACCTCGTATTCACTTCAAAAGGATGTAAGTGCGACACTTCCGTGCTGGGAAATAACGTTTGCAGATATCTACGTATATTAGCAATAGATTTCTAGTGCTTCTCAAAACGCGATATTGCATCTCATTCCTATGTTTCATTATAAGATATAATACTCATTGCGAAGTGTCATGTATACCTCGTATTCACTTCAAAAGAATGTAAATGTGACACTTCCATGCTAGGAAATAGCGTTTGCAGATGTCTACGTATCGTAGCAATAGAGTTCTAATGCTTCTTAAAACGCGATATCGCATCTTACTTCTATGTTTCATAATAACATATAATGTTCATTGCGAAGTGTCATGTATACCTCGCATTCATTTCAAAAGAATGTAAATGCGACACTTCCATGCTTGGAAATGGCGTATGCAGATGTCTCCGCATCGAGGCAATAGGGTTCTAAAGCTTCTTAAAACGCGATATCGCATCTCACTCCTATGTTTCATGATAAGATATAATGTTCACTGCGAAGTGTCATGTATACCTCCTATTCACTTCAAAAGAGTGTAAATGCGACACGTCCTTGCCAGGAAATAGCGTTTGCAGATGTCTACATATCGAAGAAACAGATTTCTAATACTACTTAAATCGCGATATTGCATCTCATTTATATGTTTCGTGATAAGATATAATATTCATTGCGAAGTGCCATGACTACCTCGCATTCAGCCCAAAAGAATGTAAATGCGACACTACCAAGCTTGGAAATGGCGTATACAGATGTCTCCGCATCGAGGCAGTAGGGTTCTAAAGCTTCTAAAAACGCGATATCGCATCTCACTTCTATGTTTCATGATAAGATATAATGTTCACTCCGAAGTATCATGTATACCTCGTATTCACTTCAAAAGAATGTAAATGCGACACTTCCTTGCCAGGAAATAGCGTTTGCAGATTTCTACGTATCGTAGCAATGGAGTTCTAATGCTTCTTAAAACGCGATACCGCACCTCATTTCCATGTTCCATGATAAGATATAATATTCATTGCGAAGTGTCAGGTAGACCTCGTATTCCGTTCAAAAGAATGTAAATGCGACACTTCCATGCTAGGAAATAGCTTCTGCAGATGTCTACGTATCGTAACAATGGAGTTCTAATGCTTCTTAAAACGCGATATCGCATCTCACTTCTATGATTCATGCTAAGATGTAATATTTATTGCGAAGTGTCATGTATACCTCGTATTCACTTCAAAAGAATGTAAATGCAACACTTCCATGCTAGGAAATAGCGTTTGCAGATGTCTACGTATATTAGCAATAGAGTTCTAATGTTTCTCAAAACGCGATATAGCACCTCATTCCTATGTTTCTTGATAAGATATACTATTCATTACGAAGTGTCATGTATACCTCGCATTCACTTCAAAAGAATGTAAGTGCGACACTTACATGCTAGGAAATAGCGTTTGCACATGCCTGCGTATCGTAGCAGTAGATTTCTAATGCTTCCTAAAACGCGATATCGCATCTCACATCTATGTTTCATGATGAGATATAATATTCATTGCGGAGTACCATGTATACCTCGTATTCACTTCAAAAGAATGTAAATGTGACACTTCCATGCTAGGAAATAGCGTTTGCAGATGTCTACGTATCGCAGCAATAGTGTTCTAATGCTTCTTAAAACGAGATGTCGCATTTCATTTCTATGTTTCGTGATAAGATATAATATTCATTGTAGAATGTTATGTATACCTCGTATTCACTTTAAAAGAATGTAAATGCGACATTTCCATCCTAGGAAATAGCGTTTGTAGATGTCTCCGCATCGAGGCAATAGGGTCCTAATTCTTCTTAAAACGCGATATCGCATCTTACTTCTATGTTTCATAATAACATATAATGTTCATTGCGAAGTGTCATGTATACCTCGCATTCATTTCAAAAGAATGTAAATGCGACACTTCCATGCTTGGAAATGGCGTATGCAGATGTCTCCGCATCGAGGCAATAGGGTTCTAAAGCTTCTTAAAACGCGATATCGCATCTCACTCCTATGTTTCATGATAAGATATAATGTTCACTGCGAAGTGTCATGTATACCTTGAATTCACTTCAAAAGAATGTAAATGCGACACATCCATGCTAGGAAATAGCGTTTGCAGATGTCTACGTATCGTAGCAATAGGGTTCTAATGCTCCCTAAAACGCGATATCGCATCTCACTTCGATGTTTCATGATAAGATATAATATTCATTGCGAAGTGTCACGTATGCCTCGTATTCACTTCAAAAGAATGTAAATGCGACACTTCCATGCTAGGAAATAGCGTTTGCAGATGTCTACGTATCGTAGCAATAGAGTTCTAATGCTACTTAAAACGAGATGACGCATCTCATTTCTATGATTCGTGATAAGATATAATATTCATTTTGGAGTGTTATGCATACCACGTATTCACATCAAAAGAATGTAAATGCGACACCTCCATGCTAGGAAATAGCGTTTGCAGATGTCCACGTATCGTAGCAATAGAGTTCTAATGCTTCTTAAAACGAGATGTCACGTTTCATTTCTATGTTTCGTGATAAGATATAATATTCATTTTGGAGTGTTATGTATACCTCGTATTCACTTCAAAAGAATGTAAATGCGACACTTCCATGCTAGGAAATAGCGTTTGCAGATGTCTACGTATCGTAGCAATAGAGTTCTAATACGTCTTAAAACGAGATGTCGCATTTCATTTCTATGTTTCGTGATAAGATATAATATTCATTTTGGTGTGTTATGTATACCTCGTATTCACTTCAAAAGAATGTAAATGCGACACTTCCATGCTAGGAAATAGCGTTTGCAGATGTCTACGGATCGTAGCAATAGAGTTCTAATGCTTCTTAATACGCGATATCGCATCTCACTTCCATGTTTCATGATAAGATATAATGTTCACTGCGAAGTGTCATGTATACCTTGAATTCACTTCAAAAGAATGTAAATGCAACACTTCCTCGCTTGGAAATGGCGTTTGCAGATGTCTACGTATCGCAGCAATAGAGTTCTAATGCTTCCGAAATCGCGATATAGCATCTCACTTCTATGTTTCATGCTAAGATATAATATTTATTGCGAAGTGTCATGTATATCTCGTACTCACTTCAAAAGAATGTAAATGCGACACTTCCATGCTAGGAAATAGCGTTTGCAGATGTCTACGTATATTAGCAATAGAGTTCTAATGTTTCTCAAAACGCGATATAGCACCTCATTCCTATGTTTCTTGATAAGATATACTATTCATTACGAAGTGTCATGTATACCTCGCATTCACTTCAAAAGAATGTAAGTGCGACACTTACATGCTAGGAAATAGCGTTTGCAGATGTCTACGTATCGTAGCAATAGAGTTCTAATGCTACTTAAAACGAGATGACGCATCTCATTTCTATGATTCGTGATAAGATATAATATTCATTTTGGAGTGTCACGTATACCTCGTATTCACTTCAAAAGAATGTAAATGCGACACTTCCATGCTAGGAAATAGCGTTTGCAGATGTCTACGTATCGTAGCAATAGAGTTTTAATGCTACCGAAATCGCGATATCGCATCTCACTTCTATGTTTCACGCTAAGATATAATATTTATTGCGAAGTGTCATGTATCTAAATGCGACACTTCCATGCTAGGAAATAGCGTTTGCAGATGTCTACGTATCGTAGCAATAGAGTTCTAATGCTTCTCAAAACGAGATGTCGCGTTTCATTTCTATGTTTCTTGATAAGATATAATATTCATTTTGGAGTGTTATGTATACCTCGTATTCACTTCAAAAGAATGTAAATGCGACACTTCCATGCTAGGAAATAGCGTTTGCAGATGTCTACGGATCGTAGCAATAGAGTTCTAATGCTTCTTAATACGCGATATCGCATCTCACTTCCATGTTTCATGATAAGATATAATATTCATTGCGAAGGGTCTTGTATACCTCGTATTCACTTCAAAAGAATGTAGATGCGACACTTGCATGCTAGGAAATATTGTTTGCAGATGTCTACGTATCGTAGCAATACAGTTCTAATGCTTCCTAAAACGCGATATCGCATCTCACTTCTATGTTTCATGCTAAGATATAATATTTATTGCGAAGTGTCATGTATATCTCGTACTCACTTCAAAAGAATGTAAATGCGACACTTCCATGCTAGGAAATAGCGTTTGCAGATGTCTACGTATCGTAGCAATAGAGTTCTAATGCTCCTTAAAACGAGGTGACGCATCTCATTTCTATGTTTCATGATAAGATATAATGTTCACTGCGAGGTGTCATGTATACCTCCTATTCACTTCAAAAGAGTGTAAATGCGACACGTCCTTGCCAGGAAATAGCGTTTGCAGATGTCTACATATCGAAGAAACAGATTTCTAATACTACTTAAATCGCGATATTGCATCTCATTTATATGTTTCGTGATAAGATATAATATTCATTGCGAAGTGCCATGACTACCTCGCATTCAACCCAAAAGAATGTAAATGCGACACTACCAAGCTTGGAAATGGCGTATACAGATGTCTCCGCATCGAGGCAGTAGGGTTCTAAAGCTTCTAAAAACGCGATATCGCATCTCACTTCTATGTTTCATGATAAGATATAATGTTCACTCCGAAGTATCATGTATACCTCGTATTCACTTCAAAAGAATGTAAATGCGACACTTCCTTGCCAGGAAATAGCGTTTGCAGATTTCTACGTATCGTAGCAATGGAGTTCTAATGCTTCTTAAAACGCGATACCGCACCTCATTTCCATGTTCCATGATAAGATATAATATTCATTGCGAAGTGTCAGGTAGACCTCGTATTCCGTTCAAAAGAATGTAAATGCGACACTTCCATGCTAGGAAATAGCTTCTGCAGATGTCTACGTATCGTAACAATGGAGTTCTAATGCTTCTTAAAACGCGATATCGCATCTCACTTCTATGATTCATGCTAAGATGTAATATTTATTGCGAAGTGTCATGTATACCACGTATTCACTTCAAAAGAATGTAAATGCAACACTTCCTCGCTTGGAAATAGCGTTTGCAGATGTCTACGTATCGCAGCAATAGAGTTCTAATGCTTCCGAAATCGCGATATCGCATCTCACTCCTATGTTTCATGCTAAGATATAATATTCATTCCGAAGTGTCATGTATACCTCGTATTCAGTTCAAAAGAATGTAAATGCGACACTTCCTTGCTAGGAAATAGCGTTTGCAGATGTCTACGTATCGTAGCAATAGAGTTCTAATGCTACTTAAATCGCGATATCGCATTTCATTTCTATGCTTAATGATAAGACATAATATACATTGCGAAGTGACATGTATACCTCGTATTCACTTCAAAAGAATGTAAATGCAACACTTCCTCGCTTGGAAATAGCGTTTGCAGATGTCTACGTATCGTAGCAATAGAGATCTAATGCTTCTCAAAACAAGATGTCGCGTTTCATTTCTATGTTTCTTGATAAGATATAATATTCATTTTGGAGTGTTATGTATACCTCGTATTCACTTCAAAAGAATGTAAATGCGACACTTCCATGCTAGGAAATAGCGTTTGCAGATGTCTACGGATCGTAGCAATAGAGATCTAATGCTTCTTAATACGCGATATCGCATCTCACTTCCATGTTTCATGATAAGATATAATATTCATTGCGAAGGGCCTTGTATACCTCGTATTCACTTCAAAAGAATGTAAATGCGACACTTGCATGCTAGGAAATATTGTTTGCAGATGTCTACGTATCGTAGCAATAGAGTTCTAATGCTTCCTAAAACGCGATATCGCATCTCACTTCTATGTTTCATGCTAAGATATAATATTTATTGCGAAGTGTCATGTATATCTCGTACTCACTTCAAAAGAATGTAAATGCGACACTTCCATGCTAGGAAATAGCGTTTGCAGATGTCTACGTATCGTAGCAGTAGAGTTCTAATGCTCCTTAAAACGAGGTGACGCATCTCATTTCTATGTTTCATGATAGGATATAATGTTCACTGCGAAGTGTCATGTATACCTCCTATTCACTTCAAAAGAGTGTAAATGCGATACGTCCTTGCCAGGAAATAGCGTTTGCAGATGTCTACATATCGAAGAAACTGATTTCTAATACTACTTAAATCGCGATATTGCATCTCATTTATATGTTTCGTGATAAGATATAATATTCATTGCGAAGTGCCATGACTACCTCGCATTCAACCCAAAAGAATGTAAATGCGACACTACCAAGCTTGGAAATGGCGTATGCAGATGTCTCCGCATCGAGGCAGTAGGGTTCTAAAGCTTCTAAAAACGCGATATCGCATCTCACTTCTATGTTTCATGATAAGATATAATGTTCACTCCGAAGTATCATGTATACCTCGTATTCACTTCAAAAGAATGTAAATGCAACACTTCCTCGCTTGGAAATAGCGTTTGCAGATGTCTACGTATCGCAGCAATAGAGTTCTAATGCTTCCGAAATCGCGATATCGCATCTCACTCCTATGTTTCATGCTAAGATATAATATTCATTCCGAAGTGTGATGTATACCTCGTATTCAGTTCAAAAGAATGTAAATGTGACACTTCCTTGCTAGGAAATAGCGTTTGCAGATGTCTACGTATCGTAGCAATAGGTTTCTAATGCTACTTAAATCGCGATATCGCATTTCATTTCTATGCTTATTGATAAGACATAATATACATTGCGAAGTGACATGTATACCTCGTATTCACTTCAAAAGAATGTAAATGCAACACTTCCTCGCTTGGAAATAGCGTTTGCAGATCTCTACGTATCGTGGCAATGGAGTTCTAATGCTTCTTGGAACTTGATATCGCACCTCATTTCTATGTTTCATGATAAGATATAATATTCATTGCGAACTGTCATGTATACCTCGTATTCACTTCAAAAGAATGTAAATGCGACACTTCCATGCTAGGAAATAGCGTTTGCAGATGTCTACGTATATTAGCAATAGAGTTCTAATGTTTCTCAAAACGCGATATAGCACCTCATTCCTATGTTTCGTGATAAGATATAATATTCATTGCGAAGTGTCATGTATACCTCGCATTCACTTCAAAAGAATGTATGTGCGACACTTACATGCTAGGAAATAGCGTTTGCAGATGTCTACGTATCGTAGCAATAGAGTTCTAATGCTACTTAAAACGAGATGACGCATCTCATTTCTATGATTCGTGATAAGATATAATATTCATTTTGGAGTGTCACGTATACCTCGTATTCACTTCAAAAGAATGTAAATGCGACACTTCCATGCTAGGAAATAGCGTTTGCAGATGTCTACGTATCGTAGCAATAGAGTTTTAATGCTACCGAAATCGCGATATCGCATCTCACTTCTATGTTTCACGCTAAGATATAATATTTATTGCGAAGTGTCATGTATCTAAATGCGACACTTCCATGCTAGGAAATAGCGTTTGCAGATGTCTACGTATCGTAGCAATAGAGTTCTAATGCTTCTCAAAACGAGATGTCGCGTTTCATTTCTATGTTTCTTGATAAGATATAATATTCATTTTGGAGTGTTATGTATACCTCGTATTCACTTCAAAAGAATGTAAATGCGACACTTCCATGCTAGGAAATAGCGTTTGCAGATGTCTACGGATCGTAGCAATAGAGTTCTAATGCTTCTTAATACGCGATATCGCATCTCACTTCCATGTTTCATGATAAGATATAATATTCATTGCGAAGGGTCTTGTATACCTCGTATTCACTTCAAAAGAATGTAGATGCGACACTTGCATGCTAGGAAATATTGTTTGCAGATGTCTACGTATCGTAGCAATACAGTTCTAATGCTTCCTAAAACGCGATATCGCATCTCACTTCTATGTTTCATGCTAAGATATAATATTTATTGCGAAGTGTCATGTATATCTCGTACTCACTTCAAAAGAATGTAAATGCGACACTTCCATGCTAGGAAATAGCGTTTGCAGATGTCTACGTATCGTAGCAATAGAGTTCTAATGCTCCTTAAAACGAGGTGACGCATCTCATTTCTATGTTTCATGATAAGATATAATGTTCACTGCGAAGTGTCATGTATACCTCCTATTCACTTCAAAAGAGTGTAAATGCGACACGTCCTTGCCAGGAAATAGCGTTTGCAGATGTCTACATATCGAAGAAACAGATTTCTAATACTACTTAAATCGCGATATTGCATCTCATTTATATGTTTCGTGATAAGATATAATATTCATTGCGAAGTGCCATGACTACCTCGCATTCAACCCAAAAGAATGTAAATGCGACACTACCAAGCTTGGAAATGGCGTATGCAGATGTCTCCGCATCGAGGCAGTAGGGTTCTAAAGCTTCTAAAAACGCGATATCGCATCTCACTTCTATGTTTCATGATAAGATATAATGTTCACTCCGAAGTATCATGTATACCTCGTATTCACTTCAAAAGAATGTAAATGCGACACTTCCTTGCCAGGAAATAGCGTTTGCAGATTTCTACGTATCGTAGCAATGGAGTTCTAATGCTTCTTAAAACGCGATACCGCACCTCATTTCCATGTTCCATGATAAGATATAATATTCATTGCGAAGTGTCAGGTAGACCTCGTATTCCGTTCAAAAGAATGTAAATGCGACACTTCCATGCTAGGAAATAGCTTCTGCAGATGTCTACGTATCGTAACAATGGAGTTCTAATGCTTCTTAAAACGCGATATCGCATCTCACTTCCATGATTCATGCTAAGATGTAATATTTATTGCGAAGTGTCATATATACCTCGTATTCACTTCAAAAGAGTGTAAATGCAACACTTCCTCGCTTGGAAATAGCGTTTGCAGATGTCTACGTATCGCAGCAATAGAGTTCTAATGCTTCCGAAATCGCGATATCGCATCTCACTCCTATGTTTCATGCTAAGATATAATATTCATTCCGAAGTGTCATGTATACCTCGTATTCAGTTCAAAAGAATGTAAATGCGACACTTCCTTGCTAGGAAATAGCGTTTGCAGATGTCTACGTATCGTAGCAACAGAGTTCTAATGCTACTTAAATCGCGATATCGCATTTCATTTCTATGCTTAATGATAAGACATAATATACATTGCGAAGTGACATGTATACCTCGTATTCACTTCAAAAGAATGTAAATGCAACACTTCCTCGCTTGGAAATAGCGTTTGCAGATGTCTACGTATCGTAGCAATAGAGTTCTAATGCTTCTCAAAACAAGATGTCGCGTTTCATTTCTATGTTTCTTGATAAGATATAATATTCATTTTGGAGTGTTATGTATACCTCGTATTCACTTCAAAAGAATGTAAATGCGACACTTCCATGCTAGGAAATAGCGTTTGCAGATGTCTACGGATCGTAGCAATAGAGATCTAATGCTTCTTAATACGCGATATCGCATCTCACTTCCATGTTTCATGATAAGATATAATATTCATTGCGAAGGGCCTTGTATACCTCGTATTCACTTCAAAAGAATGTAAATGCGACACTTGCATGCTAGGAAATATTGTTTGCAGATGTCTACGTATCGTAGCAATAGAGTTCTAATGCTTCCTAAAACGCGATGTCGCATCTCACTTCTATGTTTCATGCTAAGATATAATATTTATTGCGAAGTGTCATGTATATCTCGTACTCACTTCAAAAGAATGTAAATGCGACACTTCCATGCTAGGAAATAGCGTTTGCAGATGTCTACGTATCGTAGCAATAGAGTTCTAATGCCCCTTAAAACGAGGTGACGCATCTCATTTCTATGTTTCATGATAGGATATAATGTTCACTGCGAAGTGTCATGTATACCTCCTATTCACTTCAAAAGAGTGTAAATGCGACACGTCCTTGCCAGGAAATAGCGTTTGCAGATGTCTACATATCGAAGAAACTGATTTCTAATACTACTTAAATCGCGATATTGCATCTCATTTATATGTTTCGTGATAAGATATAATATTCATTGCGAAGTGCCATGACTACCTCGCATTCAACCCAAAAGAATGTAAATGCGACACTACCAAGCTTGGAAATGGCGTATGCAGATGTCTCCGCATCGAGGCAGTAGGGTTCTAAAGCTTCTAAAAACGCGATATCGCATCTCACTTCTATGTTTCATGATAAGATATAATGTTCACTCCGAAGTATCATGTATACCTCGTATTCACTTCAAAAGAATGTAAATGCAACACTTCCTCGCTTGGAAATAGCGTTTGCAGATGTCTACGTATCGCAGCAATAGAGTTCTAATGCTTCCGAAATCGCGATATCGCATCTCACTCCTATGTTTCATGCTAAGATATAATATTCATTCCGAAGTGTGATGTATACCTCGTATTCAGTTCAAAAGAATGTAAATGTGACACTTCCTTGCTAGGAAATAGCGTTTGCAGATGTCTACGTATCGTAGCAATAGAGTTCTAATGCTACTTAAATCGCGATATCGCATTTCATTTCTATGCTTATTGATAAGACATAATATACATTGCGAAGTGACATGTATACCTCGTATTCACTTCAAAAGAATGTAAATGCAACACTTCCTCGCTTGGAAATAGCGTTTGCAGATCTCTACGTATCGTGGCAATGGAGTTCTAATGCTTCTTGGAACTTGATATCGCACCTCATTTCTATGTTTCATGATAAGATATAATATTCATTGCGAACTGTCATGTATACCTCGTATTCACTTCAAAAGAATGTAAATGCGACACTTCCATGCTAGGAAATAGCGTTTGCAGATGTCTACGTATATTAGCAATAGAGTTCTAATGTTTCTCAAAACGCGATATAGCACCTCATTCCTATGTTTCGTGATAAGATATAATATTCATTGCGAAGTGTCATGTATACCTCGCATTCACTTCAAAAGAATGTATGTGCGACACTTACATGCTAGGAAATAGCGTTTGCAGATGTCTACGTATCGTAGCAATAGAGTTCTAATGCTTCCTAAAACGCGATATCGCATCTCACATCTATGTTTCATGATGAGATATAATATTCATTGCGGAGTACCATGTATACCCCGTATTCACTTCAAAAGAATGTGAATGCGACACTTCCTTGCTAGGAAATATTGTTTGCAGGTGTCTACGTATCGTAGCAATAGGGTTCTAATGCTTCTTAAAACGTGATGTCGCATTTCATTTCTATGTTTCGTGATAAGATATAATATTCATTTTGGAGTGTTATGTATTCCTCGTATTCACTTCAAAAGAATGTAAATGTGACACTTCCATGCTAGGAAATAGCGTTTGCAGATGTCTACGTATCGCAGCAATAGTGTTTTAATGCTTCTTAAAACGAGATGTCGCATTTCATTTCTATGTTTCGTGATAAGATATAATATTCATTGTAGAATGTTATGTATACCTCGTATTCACTTCAAAAGAATGTAAATGCGACACTTCCATGCTAGGAAATAGCGTTTGCAGATGTCTACGGATCGCAGCAATAGAGTTCTAATGCTTCCAAAAACGCGATATCGCATCTCACATCTATGTTTCATGATAAGATATAATATTCATTGCGAAGTGTCATGTATATCTCGTATTCACATCAAAGGAATGTAAACGTGACACTTCCATGCTAGGAAATAGTGGTTGCAGATGATTACGTATCGTAGCAATAGAGGTCTAATGCTTCTTATAACGAGATGTCGCATTTTATTTCTATGTTTCGTGATAAGATATAATATTCATTTTTGAATTTTATGTATACCTCGTATTCACTTCAAAAGAATGTAAATGCGACACTTCCATGCTAGGAAATAGCGTTTGCAGATGTCTACGTATATTAGCAATAGAGTTCTAATGTTTCTCAAAACGCGATATAGCACCTCATTCCTATGTTTCGTGATAAGATATAATATTCATTGCGAAGTGTCATGTATACCTCGCATTCACTTCAAAAGAATGTAAGTGCGACACTTACATGCTAGGAAATAGCGTTTGCAGATGTCTACGTATCGTAGCAGTAGATTTCTAATGCTTCCTAAAACGCGATATCGCATCTCACATCTATGTTTCATGATGAGATGTAATATTCATTGCGGAGTACCATGTATACCTCGTATTCAGTTCAAAAGAATGTAAATGCGACACTTCCTTGCTAGGAAATAGCGTTTGCAGATGTCTACGTATCGTAGCAACAGAGTTCTAATGCTACTTAAATCGCGATATCGCATTTCATTTCTATGCTTAATGATAAGACATAATATACATTGCGAAGTGACATGTATACCTCGTATTCACTTCAAAAGAATGTAAATGCAACACTTCCTCGCTTGGAAATAGCGTTTGCAGATGTCTACGTATCGTAGCAATAGAGTTCTAATGCTTCTCAAAACAAGATGTCGCGTTTCATTTCTATGTTTCTTGATAAGATATAATATTCATTTTGGAGTGTTATGTATACCTCGTATTCACTTCAAAAGAATGTAAATGCGACACTTCCATGCTAGGAAATAGCGTTTGCAGATGTCTACGGATCGTAGCAATAGAGATCTAATGCTTCTTAATACGCGATATCGCATCTCACTTCCATGTTTCATGATAAGATATAATATTCATTGCGAAGGGCCTTGTATACCTCGTATTCACTTCAAAAGAATGTAAATGCGACACTTGCATGCTAGGAAATATTGTTTGCAGATGTCTACGTATCGTAGCAATAGAGTTCTAATGCTTCCTAAAACGCGATGTCGCATCTCACTTCTATGTTTCATGCTAAGATATAATATTTATTGCGAAGTGTCATGTATATCTCGTACTCACTTCAAAAGAATGTAAATGCGACACTTCCATGCTAGGAAATAGCGTTTGCAGATGTCTACGTATCGTAGCAATAGAGTTCTAATGCCCCTTAAAACGAGGTGACGCATCTCATTTCTATGTTTCATGATAGGATATAATGTTCACTGCGAAGTGTCATGTATACCTCCTATTCACTTCAAAAGAGTGTAAATGCGACACGTCCTTGCCAGGAAATAGCGTTTGCAGATGTCTACATATCGAAGAAACTGATTTCTAATACTACTTAAATCGCGATATTGCATCTCATTTATATGTTTCGTGATAAGATATAATATTCATTGCGAAGTGCCATGACTACCTCGCATTCAACCCAAAAGAATGTAAATGCGACACTACCAAGCTTGGAAATGGCGTATGCAGATGTCTCCGCATCGAGGCAGTAGGGTTCTAAAGCTTCTAAAAACGCGATATCGCATCTCACTTCTATGTTTCATGATAAGATATAATGTTCACTCCGAAGTATCATGTATACCTCGTATTCACTTCAAAAGAATGTAAATGCAACACTTCCTCGCTTGGAAATAGCGTTTGCAGATGTCTACGTATCGCAGCAATAGAGTTCTAATGCTTCCGAAATCGCGATATCGCATCTCACTCCTATGTTTCATGCTAAGATATAATATTCATTCCGAAGTGTGATGTATACCTCGTATTCAGTTCAAAAGAATGTAAATGTGACACTTCCTTGCTAGGAAATAGCGTTTGCAGATGTCTACGTATCGTAGCAATAGAGTTCTAATGCTACTTAAATCGCGATATCGCATTTCATTTCTATGCTTATTGATAAGACATAATATACATTGCGAAGTGACATGTATACCTCGTATTCACTTCAAAAGAATGTAAATGCAACACTTCCTCGCTTGGAAATAGCGTTTGCAGATCTCTACGTATCGTGGCAATGGAGTTCTAATGCTTCTTGGAACTTGATATCGCACCTCATTTCTATGTTTCATGATAAGATATAATATTCATTGCGAACTGTCATGTATACCTCGTATTCACTTCAAAAGAATGTAAATGCGACACTTCCATGCTAGGAAATAGCGTTTGCAGATGTCTACGTATATTAGCAATAGAGTTCTAATGTTTCTCAAAACGCGATATAGCACCTCATTCCTATGTTTCGTGATAAGATATAATATTCATTGCGAAGTGTCATGTATACCTCGCATTCACTTCAAAAGAATGTATGTGCGACACTTACATGCTAGGAAATAGCGTTTGCAGATGTCTACGTATCGTAGCAATAGAGTTCTAATGCTTCCTAAAACGCGATATCGCATCTCACATCTATGTTTCATGATGAGATATAATATTCATTGCGGAGTACCATGTATACCCCGTATTCACTTCAAAAGAATGTGAATGCGACACTTCCTTGCTAGGAAATATTGTTTGCAGGTGTCTACGTATCGTAGCAATAGGGTTCTAATGCTTCTTAAAACGTGATGTCGCATTTCATTTCTATGTTTCGTGATAAGATATAATATTCATTTTGGAGTGTTATGTATTCCTCGTATTCACTTCAAAAGAATGTAAATGTGACACTTCCATGCTAGGAAATAGCGTTTGCAGATGTCTACGTATCGCAGCAATAGTGTTTTAATGCTTCTTAAAACGAGATGTCGCATTTCATTTCTATGTTTCGTGATAAGATATAATATTCATTGTAGAATGTTATGTATACCTCGTATTCACTTCAAAAGAATGTAAATGAGACACTTCCATGCTAGGAAATAGCGTTTGCAGATGTCTACGGATCGTAGCAATAGAGTTCTAATGCTTCCAAAAACGCGATATCGCATCTCACATCTATGTTTCATGATAAGATATAATATTCATTGCGAAGTGTCATGTATATCTCGTATTCACATCAAAGGAATGTAAACGTGACACTTCCATGCTAGGAAATAGTGGTTGCAGATGATTACGTATCGTAGCAATAGAGGTCTAATGCTTCTTATATCGAGATGTCGCATTTTATTTCTATGTTTCGTGATAAGATATAATATTCATTTTTGAATTTTATGTATACCTCGTATTCACTTCAAAAGAATGTAAATGCGACACTTCCATGCTAGGAAATAGCGTTTGCAGATGTCTACGTATATTAGCAATAGAGTTCTAATGTTTCTCAAAACGCGATATAGCACCTCATTCCTATGTTTCGTGATAAGATATAATATTCATTGCGAAGTGTCATGTATACCTCGCATTCACTTCAAAAGAATGTAAGTGCGACACTTACATGCTAGGAAATAGCGTTTGCAGATGTCTACGTATCGTAGCAGTAGATTTCTAATGCTTCCTAAAACGCGATATCGCATCTCACATCTATGTTTCATGATGAGATGTAATATTCATTGCGGAGTACCATGTATACCTCGTATTCACTTCAAAAGAATGTAAATGTGACACTTCCTTGCTAGGAAATATTGTTTGCAGGTGTCTACGTATCGTAGCAATAGAGTTCTAATGCTTCTTAAAACGTGATGTCGCATTTCATTTCTATGTTTCGTGATAAGATATAATATTCATTGTAGAATGTTATGTATACCTCGTATTCACTTCAAAAGAATGTAAATGCGACATTTCCATCCTAGGAAATAGCGTTTGTAGATGTCTCCGCATCGAGGCAATAGGGTCCTAATTCTTCTTAAAACGCGATATCGCATCTTACTTCTATGTTTCATAATAACATATAATGTTCATTGCGAAGTGTCATGTATACCTCGCATTCATTTCAAAAGAATGTAAATGCGACACTTCCATGCTTGGAAATGGCGTATGCAGATGTCTCCGCATCGAGGCAATAGGGTTCTAAAGCTTCTTAAAACGCGATATCGCATCTCACTCCTATGTTTCATGATAAGATATAATGTTCACTGCGAAGTGTCATGTATACCTTGAATTCACTTCAAAAGAATGTAAATGCGACACATCCATGCTAGGAAATAGCGTTTGCAGATGTCTACGTATCGTAGCAATAGGGTTCTAATGCTCCCTAAAACGCGATATCGCATCTCACTTCGATGTTTCATGATAAGATATAATATTCATTGCGAAGTGTCACGTATACCTCGTATTCACTTCAAAAGAATGTAAATGCGACACTTCCATGCTAGGAAATAGCGTTTGCAGATGTCTACGTATCGTAGCAATAGAGTTCTAATGCTACTTAAAACGAGATGACGCATCTCATTTCTATGATTCGTGATAAGATATAATATTCATTTTGGAGTGTTATGCATACCACGTATTCACATCAAAAGAATGTAAACGCGACACCTCCATGCTAGGAAATAGCGTTTGCAGATGTCCACGTATCGTAGCAATAGAGTTCTAATGCTTCTTAAAACGAGATGTCACGTTTCATTTCTATGTTTCGTGATAAGATATAATATTCATTTTGGAGTGTTATGTATACCTCGTATTCACTTCAAAAGAATGTAAATGCGACACTTCCATGCTAGGAAATAGCGTTTGCAGATGTCTACGTATCGTAGCAATAGAGTTCTAATACGTCTTAAAACGAGATGTCGCAATTCATTTCCATGTTTCGTGATAAGATATAATATTCATTTTGGTGTGTTATGTATACCTCGTATTCACTTCAAAAGAATGTAAATGCGACACTTCCATGCTAGGAAATAGCGTTTGCAGATGTCTACGGATCGTAGCAATAGAGTTCTAATGCTTCTTAATACGCGATATCGCATCTCACTTCCATGTTTCATGATAAGATATAATGTTCACTGCGAAGTGTCATGTATACCTTGAATTCACTTCAAAAGAATGTAAATGCAACACTTCCTCGCTTGGAAATGGCGTTTGCAGATGTCTACGTATCGCAGCAATAGAGTTCTAATGCTTCCGAAATCGCGATATAGCATCTCACTTCTATGTTTCATGCTAAGATATAATATTTATTGCGAAGTGTCATGTATATCTCGTACTCACTTCAAAAGAATGTAAATGCGACACTTCCATGCTAGGAAATAGCGTTTGCAGATGTCTACGTATATTAGCAATAGAGTTCTAATGTTTCTCAAAACGCGATATAGCACCTCATTCCTATGTTTCTTGATAAGATATACTATTCATTACGAAGTGTCATGTATACCTCGCATTCACTTCAAAAGAATGTAAGTGCGACACTTACATGCTAGGAAATAGCGTTTGCAGATGTCTACGTATCGTAGCAATAGAGTTCTAATGCTACTTAAAACGAGATGACGCATCTCATTTCTATGATTCGTGATAAGATATAATATTCATTTTGGAGTGTCACGTATACCTCGTATTCACTTCAAAAGAATGTAAATGCGACACTTCCATGCTAGGAAATAGCGTTTGCAGATGTCTACGTATCGTAGCAATAGAGTTTTAATGCAACCGAAATCGCGATATCGCATCTCACTTCTATGTTTCATGCTAAGATATAATATTTATTGCGAAGTGTCATGTATCTAAATGCGACACTTCCATGCTAGGAAATAGCGTTTGCAGATGTCTACGTATCGTAGCAATAGAGTTCTAATGCTTCTCAAAACGAGATGTCGCGTTTCATTTCTATGTTTCTTGATAAGATATAATATTCATTTTGGAGTGTTATGTATACCTCGTATTCACTTCAAAAGAATGTAAATGCGACACTTCCATGCTATGAAATAGCGTTTGCAGATGTCTACGGATCGTAGCAATAGAGTTCTAATGCTTCTTAATACGCGATATCGCATCTCACTTCCATGTTTCATGATAAGATATAATATTCATTGCGAAGGGTCTTGTATACCTCGTATTCACTTCAAAAGAATGTAGATGCGACACTTGCATGCTAGGAAATATTGTTTGCAGATGTCTACGTATCGTAGCAATACAGTTCTAATGCTTCCTAAAACGCGATATCGCATCTCACTTCTATGTTTCATGCTAAGATATAATATTTATTGCGAAGTGTCACGTATATCTCGTACTCACTTCAAAAGAATGTAAATGCGACACTTCCATGCTAGGAAATAGCGTTTGCAGATGTCTACGTATCGTAGCAATGGAGTTCTAATGCTTCTTAAAACGCGATACCGCACCTCATTTCCATGTTCCATGATAAGATATAATATTCATTGCGAAGTGTCAGGTAGACCTCGTATTCCGTTCAAAAGAATGTAAATGCGACACTTCCATGCTAGGAAATAGCTTCTGCAGATGTCTACGTATCGTAACAATGGAGTTCTAATGCTTCTTAAAACGCGATATCGCATCTCACTTCTATGATTCATGCTAAGATGTAATATTTATTGCGAAGTGTCATGTATACCTCGTATTCACTTCAAAAGAGTGTAAATGCAACACTTCCTCGCTTGGAAATAGCGTTTGCAGATGTCTACGTATCGCAGCAATAGAGTTCTAATGCTTCCGAAATCGCGATATCGCATATCACTCCTATGTTTCATGCTAAGATATAATATTCATTCCGAAGTGTCATGTATACCTCGTATTCAGTTCAAAAGAATGTAAATGCGACACTTCCTTGCTAGGAAATAGCGTTTGCAGATGTCTACGTATCGTAGCAACAGAGTTCTAATGCTACTTAAATCGCGATATCGCATTTCATTTCTATGCTTAATGATAAGACATAATATACATTGCGAAGTGACATGTATACCTCGTATTCACTTCAAAAGAATGTAAATGCAACACTTCCTCGCTTGGAAATAGCGTTTGCAGATGTCTACGTATCGTAGCAATAGAGTTCTAATGCTTCTCAAAACAAGATGTCGCGTTTCATTTCTATGTTTCTTGATAAGATATAATATTCATTTTGGAGTGTTATGTATACCTCGTATTCACTTCAAAAGAATGTAAATGCGACACTTCCATGCTAGGAAATAGCGTTTGCAGATGTCTACGGATCGTAGCAATAGAGATCTAATGCTTCTTAATACGCGATATCGCATCTCACTTCCATGTTTCATGATAAGATATAATATTCATTGCGAAGGGCCTTGTATACCTCGTATTCACTTCAAAAGAATGTAAATGCGACACTTGCATGCTAGGAAATATTGTTTGCAGATGTCTACGTATCGTAGCAATAGAGTTCTAATGCTTCCTAAAACGCGATGTCGCATCTCACTTCTATGTTTCATGCTAAGATATAATATTTATTGCGAAGTGTCATGTATATCTCGTACTCACTTCAAAAGAATGTAAATGCGACACTTCCATGCTAGGAAATAGCGTTTGCAGATGTCTACGTATCGTAGCAATAGAGTTCTAATGCCCCTTAAAACGAGGTGACGCATCTCATTTCTATGTTTCATGATAGGATATAATGTTCACTGCGAAGTGTCATGTATACCTCCTATTCACTTCAAAAGAGTGTAAATGCGACACGTCCTTGCCAGGAAATAGCGTTTGCAGATGTCTACATATCGAAGAAACTGATTTCTAATACTACTTAAATCGCGATATTGCATCTCATTTATATGTTTCGTGATAAGATATAATATTCATTGCGAAGTGCCATGACTACCTCGCATTCAACCCAAAAGAATGTAAATGCGACACTACCAAGCTTGGAAATGGCGTATGCAGATGTCTCCGCATCGAGGCAGTAGGGTTCTAAAGCTTCTAAAAACGCGATATCGCATCTCACTTCTATGTTTCATGATAAGATATAATGTTCACTCCGAAGTATCATGTATACCTCGTATTCACTTCAAAAGAATGTAAATGCAACACTTCCTCGCTTGGAAATAGCGTTTGCAGATGTCTACGTATCGCAGCAATAGAGTTCTAATGCTTCCGAAATCGCGATATCGCATCTCACTCCTATGTTTCATGCTAAGATATAATATTCATTCCGAAGTGTCATGTATACCTCGTATTCAGTTCAAAAGAATGTAAATGTGACACTTCCTTGCTAGGAAATAGCGTTTGCAGATGTCTACGTATAGTAGCAATAGAGTTCTAATGCTACTTAAA
>NW_027490951.1:0-27075 GCF_050948175.1 Xylocopa sonorina | reverse complement strand
TGTATTCCTCGCCTACACTTCAAGTGAATGTAAATGCGACACTTCCTTGCAAGGAAATAGCGTCTGCAGATGTCTACGTATCGTAGCAATAGTGTTCTAATTCTTCTTAAAACGCGATATCGCATCTCATTTCTATGTTTCATGGTAAGATATAATATGATTTGCGAAGTGTTATGTATTCCTCGTCTACACTTCAAATGAATGTAAATGCGACACTTCCTTGCAAAGAAATAGCGTTTGCAGATGTCTACGTATCGTAGCAATAGAGTTCTAATGCTTCTTAAAATGCGATATCGCATTTCATTTCCATGTTTCATGGTAAGATATAATATGATTTGCGAAGTGTTATGTATTCCTCGTCTACACTTCAAATGAATGTAAATGCGACACTTCCTTGCTAGGAAATAGCGTCTGCAGATGTCTAGGTATCGTAGCGATGGAGTTCTAATGCTACTTAAAACGCGATATCGCATCTCATTTCTATGTTTCATGGTAAGATATAATACGATTTGCGAAGTGTTATGTATTCCTCGCCTACACTTCAAGTGAATGTAAATGCGACACTTCCTTGCAAGGAAATAGCGTCTGCAGATGTCTACGTATCGTAGCAATAGAGTTCTAATTCTTCTTAAAACGCGATATCGCATCTCATTTCTATGTTTCATGGTAAGATATAATATGATTTGTGAAGTGTTATGTATTCCTCGTCTACACTTCATATGAATGTAAAAGCGAAACTTCCTTGCAAGGAAATAGCGTTTGCAAATGTCTAGGTATCGTAGCGATAGAGATCTAATGCTTCTCAAAACACAATATCGCATCTCATTTCAATGTTTCATGGTAAGATATAATATGATTTGCGAAGTGTGATGTATTCCTCGTCTACACTTCAAATGAATGTAAATGCGACACTTCCTTGAAAGGAAATAGCGTTTGCAGATGTCTACCTATCGTAGCAGTAGAGTTCTAATGCTTATTAAAACGCGATATCGCATCTCATTTCTATGTTTCATGGTAAGATATAATATGATTTGCGAAGTGTTATGTATTCCTCATCTACACTTCAAATGAATGTAAATGCGACACTTCCTTGCAAAGAAATAGCGTTTGCAGATGTCTACGTATCGTAGCAATAGATTTCTAATGCTTCTTAAAACGCGATGTCGCATCTCATTTCTATGTTTCATGGTAAGATATAATATGATTTGCGAAGTGTTATGTATTCCTCGTCTACACTTCGAATGAATGTGAATGCGACACTTCCTCGCTAGGAAATAGCGTTTGCAGATGTCTACGTATCGTAGCAATAGTGTTCTTAAGATTCTTAAAACGCGATATCGTATCACATTTCTATGTTTCATGGTAAGATATAATATGATTTGCGAAGTGTTATGTATTCCTCGTCTACAATTCAAATGAATGTAAATGCGACACTTCCTTGCTAGGAAATAGCGTATGCAGATGTCTAGGTATCGTAGCGATAGAGTTCTAATACTTCTTAAAACGCGATGTCGCATCTCATTTCTATGTTTCATGGTAAGATATAATATGATTTGCGAAGTGTTATGTATTCCTCGTCTACACTTCAAATGATTGTGAATGCGACACTTCCTTGCAAAGAAATAGCGTTTGCAGATGTCTACGTATCGTAGCAATAGATATCTAATGCTTCTTAAAACGCGATATCGCATCTCACTTCTATGTTTCATGGTAAGATATAATATGATTTGCGAAGAGTCATGTATTCCTCGTCTACACTTCAAATGAATGTAAATGCGACACTTCCTTGCAAGGAAATAGCGTCTGCAGATGTCTACGTATCGTAGCAATAGAGTTCTAATTCTTCTTAAAACGCGATATCGCATCTCATTTCTATGTTTCATCGTAAGATATAATATGATTTGCGAAGTGTTATGTATTCCTCGTCTACACTTCATATGAATGTAAAAGCGACACTTCCTTGCAAGGAAATAGCGTTTGCAAATGTCTACCTATCGTAGCAATAGAGTTCTTATGATTCTTAAAACGCGATATCGCAACTCATTTCTATGTTTCATGGTAAGATATAATATGATTTGCGAAGTGTTATGTACTCCTCGTTTACACTTCAAATGAATGTAAATGCGACACTTCCTTGAAAGGAAATAGCGTCTGCAGATGTCTAGGTATCGTAGCGATAGAGATCTAATGCTTCTCAAAACACAATATCGCATCTCATTTCAATGTTTCATGGTAAGATATAATATGATTTGCGTAGTGTGATGTATTCCTCGTCTACACTTCAAATGAATGTAAATGCGACACTTCCTTGAAAGGAAATAGCGTTTGCAGATGTCTATCTATCGTAGCAGTAGAGTTCTAATGCTTATTAAAACGCGATATCGCATCTCATTTCTATGTTTCATGGTAAGATATAATATGATTTGCGAAGTGTTATGTATTCCTCATCTAAACTTCAAATGAATGTAAATGCGACACTTCCTTGCAAAGAAATAGCGTTTGCAGATGTCTACGTATCGTAGCAATAGATTTCTAATGCTTCTTAAAACGCGATATCGCATCTCATTTCTATGTTTCATGGTAAGATATAATATGATTAGCGAAGTGTCATGTATTCCTCGTCTACACTTCAAATGAATGTAAATGCGACACCTCCATGCTGGGGAATAGCGTCTGCAGATGTCTAGGTATCGTAGCAATAGGGTTCAAATGCTCCTTAAAACGAGATATTGCATCTCATATCTATCTTTCATGATAAGATATATTATTCATTGCGAAGTGTTATGCATTCCTCGTATACGATACAAATGAATCTAAATGCGACACTTCCTTGCAAGGAAATAGCGTTTGCAGTTGTCTACGTATCGTAGCAATAGATTTCTAATGCTTCTTAAAACGCGATATCGCATCTCATTTCTATGTTTCATGGTAAGATATAATATGATTTGCGAAGTGTTATGTATTCCTCGTCTACACTTCATATGAATGTAAAAGCGACACTTCCTTGCAAGGAAATAGCGTTTGCAAATGTCTACGTATCGTAGCAATAGAGTTCTTATGATTCTTAAAACGCGATATCGCAACTCATTTCTATGTTTCATGGTAAGATATAATATGATTTCCGAAGTGTTATGTATTCCTAGTCTACACTTCAAATGAATGTGAATGCGACTCTTCCTCGCTAGGAAATAGCGTTTGCAGATGTCTACGTATCGTAGCAATAGTGTTCTTATGATTCTTAAAACGCGATATCGCATCTCATTTCTATGTTTCATGGTAAGATATAATATGATTTGCGAAGTGTTATGTATTCCTCGTCTACACTTCAAATGAATGTAAATGCGACACTTCCATGCTGGGGAATAGCGTCTGCAGATGTCTAGGTATCGTAGCAATAGGGTTCAAATGCTTCTTAAAACGAGATATTGCATTTCATATTTTTGTTTCATGATAAGATATATTATTCATTGCGAAGTGTTATGCATTCCTCGTATACGAAATAAATGAATCTAAATGCGACACTTCCTTGCAAGGAAATAGCGTTTGCAGTTGTCTACGTATCGTAGCAATAGAGTTCTTATGATTCTTAAAACGCGATATCGCATCTCATTTCTATGTTTTATGGTAAGATATAATATGATTTGCGAAGTGTTATGTATTCCTCGTCTACACTTCAAAGGAATGTAAATGCGACACTTCCTTGCTAGGAAATAGCGTCTGCAGATGTCTCGGTATCGTAGCGATAGTGTTCTAATGCTTCTTAAAACGCGATATCGCATCTCATTTCTATGTTTCATGGTAAGATATAATATGATTTGCGAAGTGTTATATATTCCACGTCTACACATCAAATGAATGTAAATGCGACACTTCCTTGCAAAGAAATAGCGTTTGCAGATGTCTACGTATCGTAGCAATAGATTTCTAATGCTTCTTAAAACGCGATATCGCATCTCTTTTCTATGTTTCATGGTAAGATATAATATGATTTGCGAAGTGTCATGTATTCCTCGGCTACACTTCAAATGAATGTAAATGCGACACTTCCCTGCAAGGAAATAGCGTTTGCAGATGTCTACGTATCGAAGTAATAGAGTTCAAATGATTCTTAAAACGAGATATTGCATCTCATATCTATGTTTCATGATAAGATATAATATTCATTGCGAAGTGATATGCATTCCTCGTCTACGATTCAAATGAACGTAAATGCGACACTTCCTTGCAAGGAAATAGCGTTTGCAGATGTCTACGTGTCGAAGCAATAGAGTTCAAATGCTTCTTAAAACGAGATATTGCATCTCATATCTATGTTTCATGATAAGATATAATATTCATAGCGAAGTGTTATGTATTCCTCGTCTACACTTCAAATGAATGTAAATGCGACACTTCCTCGCTAGGAAATATCGTTTGCAGATGTCTACGTATCGTAGCGATAGAGTTCTAATGCTTCTTAAAGCGCGATATCGCATCTCATTTCTATGTTTCATGGTAAGATATAATATGATTTGCGAAGTGTTATGTATTTCTCGTCTACACTTCAAATGAATGTAAATGCGACACTTCCTTGCAGGGAAATAGCGTTTGCAGATTTCTACGTATTGTAGCAATAGATTTCTAATGCTTCTTAAAACGCGATATCACATCTCATTTCTATGTTTCATGGCAAGATATAATATGATTTGCGAAGTGTCATGTATTCCTCGTCTACACTTCAAATGAATGTAAATGCGACACTTCCTTGCAAGGAAATAGCGTTTGCAGATGTCTACGTATCGTAGCAATAGATTTCTAATGCTTCTTAAAACGCGATATCGCATCTCATTTCTATGTTTCATGGTAAGATATAATATGATTAGCGAAGTGTCATGTATTCCTCGTCTACACTTCAAATGAATGTAAATGCGACACCTCCATGCTGGGGAATAGCGTCTGCAGATGTCTAGGTATCGTAGCAATAGGGTTCAAATGCTCCTTAAAACGAGATATTGCATCTCATATCTATCTTTCATGATAAGATATATTATTCATTGCGAAGTGTTATGCATTCCTCGTATACGATACAAATGAATCTAAATGCGACACTTCCTTGCAAGGAAATAGCGTTTGCAGTTGTCTACGTATCGTAGCAATAGATTTCTAATGCTTCTTAAAACGCGATATCGCATCTCATTTCTATGTTTCATGGTAAGATATAATATGATTTGCGAAGTGTTATGTATTCCTCGTCTACACTTCATATGAATGTAAAAGCGACACTTCCTTGCAAGGAAATAGCGTTTGCAAATGTCTACGTATCGTAGCAATAGAGTTCTTATGATTCTTAAAACGCGATATCGCAACTCATTTCTATGTTTCATGGTAAGATATAATATGATTTCCGAAGTGTTATGTATTCCTAGTCTACACTTCAAATGAATGTGAATGCGACTCTTCCTCGCTAGGAAATAGCGTTTGCAGATGTCTACGTATCGTAGCAATAGTGTTCTTATGATTCTTAAAACGCGATATCGCATCTCATTTCTATGTTTCATGGTAAGATATAATATGATTTGCGAAGTGTTATGTATTCCTCGTCTACACTTCAAATGAATGTAAATGCGACACTTCCATGCTGGGGAATAGCGTCTGCAGATGTCTAGGTATCGTAGCAATAGGGTTCAAATGCTTCTTAAAACGAGATATTGCATTTCATATTTTTGTTTCATGATAAGATATATTATTCATTGCGAAGTGTTATGCATTCCTCGTATACGATACAAATGAATCTAAATGCGACACTTCCTTGCAAGGAAATAGCGTTTGCAGTTGTCTACGTATCGTAGCAATAGAGTTCTTATGATTCTTAAAACGCGATATCGCATCTCATTTCTATGTTTTATGGTAAGATATAATATGATTTGCGAAGTGTTATGTATTCCTCGTCTACACTTCAAAGGAATGTAAATGCGACACTTCCTTGCTAGGAAATAGCGTCTGCAGATGTCTCGGTATCGTAGCGATAGTGTTCTAATGCTTCTTAAAACGCGATATCGCATCTCATTTCTATGTTTCATGGTAAGATATAATATGATTTGCGAAGTGTTATATATTCCACGTCTACACATCAAATGAATGTAAATGCGACACTTCCTTGCAAAGAAATAGCGTTTGCAGATGTCTACGTATCGTAGCAATAGATTTCTAATGCTTCTTAAAACGCGATATCGCATCTCTTTTCTATGTTTCATGGTAAGATATAATATGATTTGCGAAGTGTCATGTATTCCTCGGCTACACTTCAAATGAATGTAAATGCGACACTTCCCTGCAAGGAAATAGCGTTTGCAGATGTCTACGTATCGAAGTAATAGAGTTCAAATGATTCTTAAAACGAGATATTGCATCTCATATCTATGTTTCATGATAAGATATAATATTCATTGCGAAGTGATATGCATTCCTCGTCTACGATTCAAATGAACGTAAATGCGACACTTCCTTGCAAGGAAATAGCGTTTGCAGATGTCTACGTGTCGAAGCAATAGAGTTCAAATGCTTCTTAAAACGAGATATTGCATCTCATATCTATGTTTCATGATAAGATATAATATTCATAGCGAAGTGTTATGTATTCCTCGTCTACACTTCAAATGAATGTAAATGCGACACTTCCTCGCTAGGAAATATCGTTTGCAGATGTCTACGTATCGTAGCGATAGAGTTCTAATGCTTCTTAAAGCGCGATATCGCATCTCATTTCTATGTTTCATGGTAAGATATAATATGATTTGCGAAGTGTTATGTATTTCTCGTCTACACTTCAAATGAATGTAAATGCGACACTTCCTTGCAGGGAAATAGCGTTTGCAGATTTCTACGTATTGTAGCAATAGATTTCTAATGCTTCTTAAAACGCGATATCACATCTCATTTCTATGTTTCATGGCAAGATATAATATGATTTGCGAAGTGTCATGTATTCCTCGTCTACACTTCAAATGAATGTAAATGCGACACTTCCTTGCAAGGAAATAGCGTTTGCAGATGTCTACGTATCGAAGTAATAGAGTTCAAATGATTCTTAAAACGAGATATTGCATCTCATATCTATGTTTCATGATAAGATATAATATTCATTGCGAAGTGTTATACATTCCTCGTCTACGATTCAAATGAACGTAAATGCGACCCTTCCTTGCAAGGAAATAGCGTTTGCAGATGTCTACGTATCGAAGCAATAGATTTCAAATGCTTCTTAAAACGAGATATTGCATCTCATATCTATGTTTCATGATAAGATATAATATTCATAGCGAAGTGTCATGTATTCCTCGTCTACACTTCAAATGAATGTAAATGCGACACTTCCTTGCAAGGAAATAGCGTTTGCAGATGTCTACGTATCGAAGTAATAGAGTTCAAATGATTCTTAAAACGAGATATTGCATCTCATATCTATGTTTCATGATAAGATATAATATTCATTGCGAAGTGTTATGCATTCCTCGTCTACGATTCAAATGAACGTAAATGCGACACTTCCTTGCAAGGAAATAGCGTTTGCAGTTGTCTACGTATCGAAGCAATAGAGTTCAAATGCTTCTTAAAACGAGATATTGCATCTCATATCTATGTTTCATGATAAGATATAATATTCATTGCGAAGTGTTATGCATTCCTCGTCTATGATTCAAATGAATGTAAATGCGACACTTCCTTGCTAGGAAATAGCGTCTGCAGATGTCTAGGTATCGTAGCAATAGAGTTCAAATGCTTCTTAAAACGAGAAATCGCATCTCATTTCTATGTTTTAATGTAAGATATAATATGATTTGCGAAGTGTTATGTATTCCTCGTCTGCACTTCAAATGAATGTAAATGCGACACCTCCTTGCAAAGAAAAAGCGTTTGCAGATGGCTACGTATCGTAGCATTAGATTTCTAATGCTTCTTAAAACGCGATATCGTATCTCATTTCTATGTTTCATGGTAAGATATAATATTCATTGCGAAGATGTTATGCATTCCTCGTCTACGATTCAAATGAATGTAAATGCGACACTTCCTTGCAAGGAAATAGCGCTTGCAGATGTCTACGTATCGTAGCAATAGAGTTCTTATGATTCTTAAAATGCGACATCGCATCTCATTTCTATATTTCATGGCAAGATATAATATGATTTGCGAAGTGTTATGCATTCCCCGTCTACGATTCAAATGAATGTAAATGCAACACTTCCTTGCAAGGAAATAGCGTTTGCAGATGTCTACCTATCGTAGCAATAGAGTTCTAATGCTTCTTAAAACGCGATATCGCATCTCATTTCTATGTTTCATGGTAAGATATAATATGATTTGCGAAGTGTCATGTATTCCTCGTCTACACTTCAAATGAATGTAAATGCGACACTTCCTTGCTAGGAAATAGCGTCTGCAGATGTCTAGGTATCGCAGCAATAGAGTTCAAATGCATCTTAAAACGAGATATTGCATCTCATATCTATGTTTCATGATAAGATATAATATTCATTGCGAAGTGTTATACATTCCTCGTATACGATTCAAATGAATGTAAATGCGACACTTCCTTGCAAGGAAAAAGCGTTTGCGGTTGTCTACGTATCGTAGCATTAGAGTTCTTATGATTCTTAAAACGCGATATCGCACCTCATTTCTACGTTTTGTGGTAAGATATAATATGATTTGCGAAGTGTTATGTATTCCTCGTCTACACTTCAAAGGAATGTAAATGCGACACTTCCTTGCAAGGAAATAGCGTTTGCAGATTTCTACGTATCGTAGCAATAGATTTCTAATGCTTCTTAAAACGCGATATCGCATCTCATTTCTATGTTTCATGGTAAGATATAATATGATTTGCGAAGTGTCATGTATTCCTCGTCTACACTTCAAATGAATGTAAATGCGACACTTCCTTGCTAGGAAATAGCGTCTGCAGATGTCTAGGTATCGTAGCAATAGAGTTCAAATGCATCTTAAAACGAGATATTGCATCTCATATCTATGTTTCATGATAAGATATAATATTCATTGCGAACTGTTATGCATTCCTCGTATACGATTCAAATGAATGTAAATGCGACACTTCCTTGCAAGGAAAAAGCGTTTGCGGTTGTCTACGTATCGTAGCATTAGAGTTCTTATGATTCTTAAAACGCGATATCGCACCTCATTTCTACGTTTTGTGGTAAGATATAATATGATTTGCGAAGTGTTATGTATTCCTCGTCTACACTTCAAAGGAATGTAAATGCGACACTTCCTTGCAAGGAAATAGCGTTTGCAGATTTCTACGTATCGTAGCAATAGATTTCTAATGCTTCTTAAAACGCGATATCGCATCTCATTTCTATGTTTCATGGTAAGATATAATATGATTTCCGATGTGTCATGTATTCCTCGTCTACACTTCAAATGAATGTAAATGCGACACTTCCTTGCAAAGAAATAGCGTTTGCAGATGTCTACGTATCGTAGCAATAGATTTCTAATGCTTCTTAAAACGCGATATAGCATCTCATTTCTATGTTTCATGATAAGATATAATATTCATTGTGAAGTGTTACGCACTCCTCGTCTACGATTCAAATGAATGTAAATGCGACACTTCCTTGCAAGGAAATAGCGTTTGCAGATGTCTACGCATCGTAGCAACAGAGTTCTAATGCTTCTTAAAACGCGATATCGCATCTCATTTCTATGTTTCATGGTAAGATATAATATGATTTGCGAAGTGTTATATATTCCACGTCTACACATCAAATGAATGTAAATGCGACACTTCCTTGCAAAGAAATAGCGTTTGCAGATGTCTACGTATCGTAGCAATAGATTTCTAATGCTTCTTAAAACGCGATATCGCACCTCTTTTCTATGTTTCATGGTAAGATATAATATGATTTGCGAAGTGTCATGTATTCCTCGGCTACACTTCAAATGAATGTAAATGCGACACTTCCCTGCAAGGAAATAGCGTTTGCAGATGTCTACGTATCGAAGTAATAGAGTTCAAATGATTCTTAAAACGAGATATTGCATCTCATATCTATGTTTCATGATAAGATATAATATTCATTGCGAAGTGTTATACATTCCTCGTCTACGATTCAAATGAACGTACATGCGACCCTTCCTTGCAAGGAAATAGCGTTTGCAGATGTCTACGTATCGAAGCAATAGAGTTCAAATGCTTCTTAAAACGAGATATTGCATCTCATATCTATGTTTCATGATAAGATATAATATTCATTGCGAAGTGTCATGTATTCCTCGTCTACACTTCAAATGAATGTAAATGCGACACTTCCTTGCAAGGAAATAGCGTTTGCAGATGTCTACGTATCGAAGTAATAGAGTTCAAATGATTCTTAAAACGAGATATTGCATCTCATATCTATGTTTCATGATAAGATATAATATTCATAGGGAAGTGTTATGTATTCCTCGTCTACACTTCAAATGAATGTAAATGCGACACTTCCTCGCTAGGAAATATCGTTCGCAGATGTCTACGTATCGTAGCGATAGAGTTCTAATGCTTCTTAAAGCGCGATATCGCATCTCATTTCTATGTTTCATGGTAAGATATAATATGATTTGCGAAGTGTTATGTATTTCTCGTCTACACTTCAAATGAATGTAAATGCGACACTTCCTTGCAGGGAAATAGCGTTTGCAGATTTCTACGTATTGTAGCAATAGATTTCTAATGCTTCTTAAAACGCGATATCACATCTCATTTCTATGTTTCATGGCAAGATATAATATGATTTGCGAAGTGTCATGTATTCCTCGTCTACACTTCAAATGAATGTAAATGCGACACTTCCTTGCAAGGAAATAGCGTTTGCAGATGTCTACGTATCGAAGTAATAGGGTTCAAATGATTCTTAAAACGAGATATTGCATCTCATATCTATGTTTCATGATAAGATATAATATTCATTGCGAAGTGTTATACATTCCTCGTCTACGATTCAAATGAACGTAAATGCGACCCTTCCTTGCAAGGAAATAGCGTTTGCAGATGTCTACGTATCGAAGCAATAGAGTTCAAATGCTTCTTAAAACGAGATATTGCATCTCATATCTATGTTTCATGATAAGATATAATATTCATAGCGAAGTGTCATGTATTCCTCGTCTACACTTCAAATGAATGTAAATGCGACACTTCCTTGCAAGGAAATAGCGTTTGCAGATGTCTACGTATCGAAGTAATAGAGTTCAAATGATTCTTAAAACGAGATATTGCATCTCATATCTATGTTTCATGATAAGATATAATATTCATTGCGAAGTGTTATACATTCCTCGTCTACGATTCAAATGAACGTAAATGCGACCCTTCCTTGCAAGGAAATAGCGTTTGCAGATGTCTACGTATCGAAGCAATAGAGTTCAAATGCTTCTTAAAACGAGATATTGCATCTCATATCTATGTTTCATGATAATATATAATATTCATAGCGAAGTGTCATGTATTCCTCGTCTACACTTCAAATGAATGTAAATGCGACACTTCCTTGCAAGGAAATAGCGTTTGCAGATGTCTACGTATCGAAGTAATAGAGTTCAAATGATTCTTAAAACGAGATATTGCATCTCATATCTATGTTTCATGATAAGATATAATATTCATTGCGAAGTGTTATACATTCCTCGTCTACGATTCAAATGAACGTAAATGCGACCCTTCCTTGCAAGGAAATAGCGTTTGCAGATGTCTACGTATCGAAGCAATAGAGTTCAAATGCTTCTTAAAACGAGATATTGCATCTCATATCTATGTTTCATGATAAGATATAATATTCATAGCGAAGTGTCATGTATTCCTCGTCTACACTTCAAATGAATGTAAATGCGACACTTCCTTGCAAGGAAATAGCGTTTGCAGATGTCTACGTATCGAAGTAATAGAGTTCAAATGATTCTTAAAACGAGATATTGCATCTCATATCTATGTTTCATGATATGATATAATATTCATTGCGAAGTGTTATACATTCCTCGTCTACGATTCAAATGAACGTAAATGCGACCCTTCCTTGCAAGGAAATAGCGTTTGCAGATGTCTACGTATCGAAGCAATAGAGTTCAAATGCTTCTTAAAACGAGATATTGCATCTCATATCTATGTTTCATGATAAGATATAATATTCATAGCGAAGTGTCATGTATTCCTCGTCTACACTTCAAATGAATGTAAATGCGACACTTCCTTGCAAGGAAATAGCGTTTGCAGATGTCTACGTATCGAAGTAATAGAGATCAAATGATTCTTAAAACGAGATATTGCATCTCATATCTATGTTTCATGATAAGATATAATATTCATTGCGAAGTGTTATGCATTCCTCGTCTACGATTCAAATGAACGTAAATGCGACACTTCCTTGCAAGGAAATAGCGTCTGCAGTTGTCTACGTATCGAAGCAATAGGGTTCAAATGCTTCTTAAAACGAGATATTGCATCTCATATCTATGTTTCATGATAAGATATAATATTCATTGCGAAGTGTTATGCATTCCTCGTCTACGATTCAAATGAATGTAAATGCGACACTTCCTTGCTAGGAAATAGCGTCTGCAGATGTCTAGGTATCGTAGCAATAGAGTTCAAATGCTTCTTAAAACGAGATATCGCATCTCATTTCTATGTTTTAATGTAATATATAATATGATTTGCGAAGTGTTATGTATTCCTCGTCTGCACTTCAAATGAATGTAAATGCGACACCTCCTTGCAAAGAAAAAGCGTTTGCAGATGGCTACGTATCGTAGCATTAGATTTCTAATGCTTCTTAAAACGCGATATCGTATCTCATTTCTATGTTTCATGGTAAGATATAATATTCATTGCGAAGATGTTATGCATTCCTCGTCTACGATTCAAATGAATGTAAATGCGACACTTCCTTGCAAGGAAATAGCGCTTGCAGATGTCTACGTATCGTAGCAATAGAGTTCTTATGATTCTTAAATGCGATATCGCATCTCATTTCTATATTTCATGGCAAGATATAATATGATTTGCGAAGTGTTATGCATTCCCCGTCTACGATTCAAATGAATGTAAATGCGACACTTCCTTGCAAGGAAATAGCGTTCGCAGATGTCTACCTATCGTAGCAATAGAGTTCTAATGCTTCTTAAAACGCGATATCGCATCTCATTTCTATGTTTCATGGTAAGATATAATATAATTTGCGAAGTGTCATGTATTCCTCGTCTACACTTCAAATGAATGTAAATGCGACACTTCCTTGCTAGGAAATAGCGTCTGCAGATGTCTAGGTATCGTAGCAATAGAGTTCAAATGCATCTTAAAACGAGATATTGCATCCCATATCTATGTTTCATGATAAGATATAATATTCATTGCGAAGTGTTATGCATTCCTCGTATACGATTCAAATGAATGTAAATGCTACACTTCCTTGCAAGGAAAAAGCGTTTGCGGTTGTCTACGTATCGTAGCATTAGAGTTCTTATGATTCTTAAAACGCGATATCGCACCTCATTTCTACGTTTTGTGGTAAGATATAATATGATTTGCGAAGTGTTATGTATTCCTCGTCTACACTTCGAAGGAATGTAAATGCGACACTTCCTTGCAAGGAAATAGCGTTTGCAGATTTCTACGTATCGTAGCAACAGATTTCTAATGCTTCTTAAAACGCGATATCGCATCTCATTTCTATGTTTCATGGTAAGATATAATATGATTTCCGAAGTGTCATGTATTCCTCGTGTACACTTCAAATGAATGTAAATGCGACACTTCCTTGCAAAGAAATAGCGTTTGCAGATGTCTACGTATCGTAGCAATAGATTTCTAATGCTTCTTAAAACGCGATATAGCATCTCATTTCTATGTTTCATGATAAGATATAATATTCATTGTGAAGTGTTATGCACTCCTCGTCTACGATTCAAATGAATGTAAATGCGACACTTCCTTGCAAGGAAATAGCGTTTGCAGATGTCTACGCATCGTAGCAACAGAGTTCTAATGCTTCTTAAAACGCGATATCGCATCTCATTTCTATGCTTCATGGTAAGATATAATATGATTTGCGAAGTGTTATGTATTCCTCGTCTACACTTCAAATGAATGTAAATGCGACACTTCCCTGCAAAGAAATAGCGTTTGCAGATGTCTACGTATCGAGGTAATAGAGTTCAAATGATTCTTAAAACGAGATATTGCATCTCATATCTATGTTTCATGATAAGATATAATATTCATTGCGAAGTGTCATGTATTCCTCGTCTACACTTCAAATGAATGTAAATGCGACACTTCCTTGCAAGGAAATAGCGTTTGCAGATGTCTACGTATCGAAGTAATAGAGTTCAAATGATTCTTAAAACGAGATATTGCATCTCATATCTATGTTTCATGATAAGATATAATATTCATTGCGAAGTGATATGCATTCCTCGTCTACGATTCAAATGAACGTAAATGCGACACTTCCTTGCAAAGAAATAGCGTTTGCAGATGTCTACGTGTCGAAGCAATAGAGTTCAAATGCTTCTTAAAACGAGATATTGCATCTCATATCTATGTTTCATGATAAGATATAACATTCATAGCGAAGTGTTATGTATTCCTCGTCTACACTTCAAATGAATGTAAATGCGACACTTCCTCGCTAGGAAATATCGTTTGCAGATGTCTACGTATCGTAGCGATAGAGTTCTAGTGCTTCTTAATGCGCGATATCGCATCTCATTTCTATGTTTCATGGTAAGATATAATATGATTTGCGAAGTGTTATGTATTTCTCGTCTACACTTCAAATGAATGTAAATGCGACACTTCCTTGCAGGGAAATAGCGTTTGCAGATTTCTACGTATTGTAGCAATAGATTTCTAATGCTACTTAAAACGCGATATCACATCTCATTTCTATGTTTCATGGCAAGATATAATATGATTTGCGAAGTGTCATGTATTCCTCGTCTACACTTCAAATGAATGTAAATGCGGCACTTCCTTGCAAGGAAATAGCGTTTGCAGATGTCTACGTATCGAAGTAATAGAGTTCAAATCATTCTTAAAACGAGATATTGCATCTCATATCTATGTTTCATGATAAGATATAATATTCATTGCGAAGTGTTATACATTCCTCGTCTACGATTCAAATGAACGTAAATGCGACCCTTCCTTGCAAGGAAATAGCGTTTGCAGATGTCTACGTATCGAAGCAATAGAGTTCAAATGCTTCTTAAAACGAGATATTGCATCTCATATCTATGTTTCATGATAAGATATAATATTCATAGCGAAGTGTCATGTATTCCTCGTCTACACTTCAAATGAATGTAAATGCGACACTTCCTTGCAAGGAAATAGCGTTTGCAGATGTCTACGTATCGAAGTAATAGAGTTCAAATGATTCTTAAAACGAGATATTGCATCTCATATCTATGTTTCATGATAAGATATAATATTCATTGCGAAGTGTTATGCATTCCTCGTCTACGATTCAAATGAACGTAAATGCGACACTTCCTTGCAAGGAAATAGCGTTTGCAGTTGTCTACGTATCGTAGCATTAGAGTTCTTATGATTCTTAAAACGCGATATCGCACCTCATTTCTACGTTTTGTGGTAAGATATAATATGATTTGCGAAGTGTTATGTATTCCTCGTCTACACTTCAAAGGAATGTAAATGCGACACTTCCTTGCAAGGAAATAGCGTTTGCAGATTTCTACGTACCGTAGCAATAGATTTCTAATGCTTCTTAAAACGCGATATCGCATCTCATTTCTATGTTTCATGGTAAGATATAATATGATTTCCGAAGTGTCATGTATTCCTCGTCTACACTTCAAATGAATGTAAATGCGACACTTCCTTGCAAAGAAATAGCGTTTGCAGATGTCTACGTATCGTAGCAATAGATTTCTAATGCTTCTTAAAACGCGATATAGCATCTCATTTCTATGTTTCATGATAAGATATAATATTCATTGTGAAGTGTTATGCACTCCTCGTCTACGATTCAAATGAATGTAAATGCGACACTTCCTTGCAAGGAAATAGCGTTTGCAGATGTCTACGCATCGTAGCAACAGAGTTCTAATGCTTCTTAAAACGCGATATCGCATCTCATTTCTATGCTTCATGGTAAGATATAATATGATTTGCGAAGTGTTATGTATTCCTCGTCTACACTTCAAATGAATGTAAATGCGACACTTCCTTGCAAAGAAATAGCGTTTGCAGATGTCTAGGTATCGAGGTAATAGAGTTCAAATGATTCTTAAAACGAGATATTGCATCTCATATCTATGTTTCATGAAAAGATATAATATTCATTGCGAAGTGTTATGCATTCCTCGTCTACGATTCAAATGAACGTAAATGCGATACTTCCTTGCAAGGAAATAGCGTTTGCAGATGTCTACGTATCGAAGCAATAGAGTTCAAATGCTTCTTAAAACGAGATATTGCATCTCATATCTATGTTTCATGATAAGATATAATATTCATTGCGAAGTGTTATGCATTCCTCGTCTACGATTCAAATGAATGTAAATGCGACACTTCCTTGCAAGGAAATAGCGCTTGCAGATGTCTACGTATCGTAGCAATAGAGTTCTTATGATTCTTAAAATGCGATATCGCATCTCATTTCTATATTTCACGGCATGATATAATATGATTTGCGAAGTGTTATGCATTCTCCGTCTACGATTCAAATGAATGTAAATGCGACACTTCCTTGCAAGGAAATAGCTTTTGCAGATGTCTACCTATCGTAGCAATAGAGTTCTAATGCTTCTCAAAACGCGATATCGCATCTCATTTCTATGTTTCATGGTAAGATATAATATGATATGCGATGTGTTATGTATTCCTCGTCTACACTTCAAATGAATGTAAATGCGACACATCCTTGCAAAGAAATAGCGTTTGCAGATGTCTACGTATCGAAGCAATAGAGTTAAAATGCTTCTTAAAACGCGATATAGCATCTCATTTCTATGTTTCATGATAAGATGTAATATTCATTGTGAAGTGTTATGCACTCCTCGTCTACGATTCAAATGAATGTAAATGCGACACTTCCTTGCAAGGAAATAGCGTTTGCAGATGTCTACGCATCGTAGCAACAGAGTTCTAATGCTTCTTAAAACGCGATATCGCATCTCATTTCTATGCTTCATGGTAAGATATAATATGATTTGCGAAGTGTTATGTATTCCTCGTCTACACTTCAAATGAATGTAAATGCGACACTTCCTTGCAAAGAAATAGCGTTTGCAGATGTCTACGTATTGTAGCAATAGATTTCTAATGCTTCTTAAAACGCGATATCACATCTCATTTCTATGTTTCATGGCAAGATATAATATGATTTGCGAAGTGTCATGTATTCCTCGTCTACACTTCAAATGAATGTAAATGCGACACTTCCTTGCAAGGAAATAGCGTTTGCAGATGTCTACGTATCGAAGTAATAGGGTTCAAATGATTCTTAAAACGAGATATTGCATCTCATATCTATGTTTCATGATAAGATATAATATTCATTGCGAAGTGTTATACATTCCTCGTCTACGATTCAAATGAACGTAAATGCGACCCTTCCTTGCAAGGAAATAGCGTTTGCAGATGTCTACGTATCGAAGCAATAGAGTTCAAATGCTTCTTAAAACGAGATATTGCATCTCATATCTATGTTTCATGATAAGATATAAAATATTCATAGCGAAGTGTCATGTATTTCGTCTACACTTCAAATGAATGTAAATGCGACACTTCCTTGCAAGGAAATAGCGTTTGCAGATGTCTACGTATCGAAGTAATAGAGTTCAAATGATTCTTAAAACGAGATATTGCATCTCATATCTATGTTTCATGATAAGATATAATATTCATTGCGAAGTGTTATACATTCCTCGTCTACGATTCAAATGAACGTAAATGCGACCCTTCCTTGCAAGGAAATAGCGTTTGCAGATGTCTACGTATCGAAGCAATAGAGTTCAAATGCTTCTTAAAACGAGATATTGCATCTCATATCTATGTTTCATGATAATATATAATATTCATAGCGAAGTGTCATGTATTCCTCGTCTACACTTCAAATGAATGTAAATGCGACACTTCCTTGCAAGGAAATAGCGTTTGCAGATGTCTACGTATCGAAGTAATAGAGTTCAAATGATTCTTAAAACGAGATATTGCATCTCATATCTATGTTTCATGATAAGATATAATATTCATTGCGAAGTGTTATACATTCCTCGTCTACGATTCAAATGAACGTAAATGCGACCCTTCCTTGCAAGGAAATAGCGTTTGCAGATGTCTACGTATCGAAGCAATAGAGTTCAAATGCTTCTTAAAACGAGATATTGCATCTCATATCTATGTTTCATGATAAGATATAATATTCATAGCGAAGTGTCATGTATTCCTCGTCTACACTTCAAATGAATGTAAATGCGACACTTCCTTGCAAGGAAATAGCGTTTGCAGATGTCTACGTATCGAAGTAATAGAGTTCAAATGATTCTTAAAACGAGATATTGCATCTCATATCTATGTTTCATGATATGATATAATATTCATTGCGAAGTGTTATACATTCCTCGTCTACGATTCAAATGAACGTAAATGCGACCCTTCCTTGCAAGGAAATAGCGTTTGCAGATGTCTACGTATCGAAGCAATAGAGTTCAAATGCTTCTTAAAACGAGATATTGCATCTCATATCTATGTTTCATGATAAGATATAATATTCATAGCGAAGTGTCATGTATTCCTCGTCTACACTTCAAATGAATGTAAATGCGACACTTCCTTGCAAGGAAATAGCGTTTGCAGATGTCTACGTATCGAAGTAATAGAGATCAAATGATTCTTAAAACGAGATATTGCATCTCATATCTATGTTTCATGATAAGATATAATATTCATTGCGAAGTGTTATGCATTCCTCGTCTACGATTCAAATGAACGTAAATGCGACACTTCCTTGCAAGGAAATAGCGTCTGCAGTTGTCTACGTATCGAAGCAATAGAGTTCAAATGCTTCTTAAAACGAGATATTGCATCTCATATCTATGTTTCATGATAAGATATAATATTCATTGCGAAGTGTTATGCATTCCTCGTCTACGATTCAAATGAATGTAAATGCGACACTTCCTTGCTAGGAAATAGCGTCTGCAGATGTCTAGGTATCGTAGCAATAGAGTTCAAATGCTTCTTAAAACGAGATATCGCATCTCATTTCTATGTTTTAATGTAATATATAATATGATTTGCGAAGTGTTATGTATTCCTCGTCTGCACTTCAAATGAATGTAAATGCGACACCTCCTTGCAAAGAAAAAGCGTTTGCAGATGGCTACGTATCGTAGCATTAGATTTCTAATGCTTCTTAAAACGCGATATCGTATCTCATTTCTATGTTTCATGGTAAGATATAATATTCATTGCGAAGATGTTATGCATTCCTCGTCTACGATTCAAATGAATGTAAATGCGACACTTCCTTGCAAGGAAATAGCGCTTGCAGATGTCTACGTATCGTAGCAATAGAGTTCTTATGATTCTTAAAATGCGATATCGCATCTCATTTCTATATTTCATGGCAAGATATAATATGATTTGCGAAGTGTTATGCATTCCCCGTCTACGATTCAAATGAATGTAAATGCGACACTTCCTTGCAAGGAAATAGCGTTCGCAGATGTCTACCTATCGTAGCAATAGAGTTCTAATGCTTCTTAAAACGCGATATCGCATCTCATTTCTATGTTTCATGGTAAGATATAATATAATTTGCGAAGTGTCATGTATTCCTCGTCTACACTTCAAATGAATGTAAATGCGACACTTCCTTGCTAGGAAATAGCGTCTGCAGATGTCTAGGTATCGTAGCAATAGAGTTCAAATGCATCTTAAAACGAGATATTGCATCCCATATCTATGTTTCATGATAAGATATAATATTCATTGCGAAGTGTTATGCATTCCTCGTATACGATTCAAATGAATGTAAATGCTACACTTCCTTGCAAGGAAAAAGCGTTTGCGGTTGTCTACGTATCGTAGCATTAGAGTTCTTATGATTCTTAAAACGCGATATCGCACCTCATTTCTACGTTTTGTGGTAAGATATAATATGATTTGCGAAGTGTTATGTATTCCTCGTCTACACTTCAAAGGAATGTAAATGCGACACTTCCTTGCAAGGAAATAGCGTTTGCAGATTTCTACGTATCGTAGCAACAGATTTCTAATGCTTCTTAAAACGCGATATCGCATCTCATTTCTATGTTTCATGGTAAGATATAATATGATTTCCGAAGTGTCATGTATTCCTCGTGTACACTTCAAATGAATGTAAATGCGACACTTCCTTGCAAAGAAATAGCGTTTGCAGATGTCTACGTATCGTAGCAATAGATTTCTAATGCTTCTTAAAACGCGATATAGCATCTCATTTCTATGTTTCATGATAAGATATAATATTCATTGTGAAGTGTTATGCACTCCTCGTCTACGATTCAAATGAATGTAAATGCGACACTTCCTTGCAAGGAAATAGCGTTTGCAGATGTCTACGCATCGTAGCAACAGAGTTCTAATGCTTCTTAAAACGCGATATCGCATCTCATTTCTATGCTTCATGGTAAGATATAATATGATTTGCGAAGTGTTATGTATTCCTCGTCTACACTTCAAATGAATGTAAATGCGACACTTCCCTGCAAAGAAATAGCGTTTGCAGATGTCTACGTATCGAGGTAATAGAGTTCAAATGATTCTTAAAACGAGATATTGCATCTCATATCTATGTTTCATGATAAGATATAATATTCATTGCGAAGTGTCATGTATTCCTCGTCTACACTTCAAATGAATGTAAATGCGACACTTCCTTGCAAGGAAATAGCGTTTGCAGATGTCTACGTATCGAAGTAATAGAGTTCAAATGATTCTTAAAACGAGATATTGCATCTCATATCTATGTTTCATGATAAGATATAATATTCATTGCGAAGTGATATGCATTCCTCGTCTACGATTCAAATGAACGTAAATGCGACACTTCCTTGCAAAGAAATAGCGTTTGCAGATGTCTACGTGTCGAAGCAATAGAGTTCAAATGCTTCTTAAAACGAGATATTGCATCTCATATCTATGTTTCATGATAAGATATAACATTCATAGCGAAGTGTTATGTATTCCTCGTCTACACTTCAAATGAATGTAAATGCGACACTTCCTCGCTAGGAAATATCGTTTGCAGATGTCTACGTATCGTAGCGATAGAGTTCTAATGCTTCTTAATGCGCGATATCGCATCTCATTTCTATGTTTCATGGTAAGATATAATATGATTTGCGAAGTGTTTATGTATTTCTCGTCTACACTTCAAATGAATGTAAATGCGACACTTCCTTGCAGGGAAATAGCGTTTGCAGATTTCTACGTATTGTAGCAATAGATTTCTAATGCTACTTAAAACGCGATATCACATCTCATTTCTATGTTTCATGGCAAGATATAATATGATTTGCGAAGTGTCATGTATTCCTCGTCTACACTTCAAATGAATGTAAATGCGACACTTCCTTGCAAGGAAATAGCGTTTGCAGATGTCTACGTATCGAAGTAATAGAGTTCAAATCATTCTTAAAACGAGATATTGCATCTCATATCTATGTTTCATGATAAGATATAATATTCATTGCGAAGTGTTATACATTCCTCGTCTACGATTCAAATGAACGTAAATGCGACCCTTCCTTGCAAGGAAATAGCGTTTGCAGATGTCTACGTATCGAAGCAATAGAGTTCAAATGCTTCTTAAAACGAGATATTGCATCTCATATCTATGTTTCATGATAAGATATAATATTCATAGCGAAGTGTCATGTATTCCTCGTCTACACTTCAAATGAATGTAAATGCGACACTTCCTTGCAAGGAAATAGCGTTTGCAGATGTCTACGTATCGAAGTAATAGAGTTCAAATGATTCTTAAAACGAGATATTGCATCTCATATCTATGTTTCATGATAAGATATAATATTCATTGCGAAGTGTTATGCATTCCTCGTCTACGATTCAAATGAACGTAAATGCGACACTTCCTTGCAAGGAAATAGCGTTTGCAGTTGTCTACGTATCGTAGCATTAGAGTTCTTATGATTCTTAAAACGCGATATCGCACCTCATTTCTACGTTTTGTGGTAAGATATAATATGATTTGCGAAGTGTTAGTATCGGTATTCCTCGTCTACACTTCAAAGGAATGTAAATGCGACACTTCCTTGCAAGGAAATAGCGTTTGCAGATTTCTACGTACCGTAGCAATAGATTTCTAATGCTTCTTAAAACGCGATATCGCATCTCATTTCTATGTTTCATGGTAAGATATAATATGATTTCCGAAGTGTCATGTATTCCTCGTCTACACTTCAAATGAATGTAAATGCGACACTTCCTTGCAAAGAAATAGCGTTTGCAGATGTCTACGTATCGTAGCAATAGATTTCTAATGCTTCTTAAAACGCGATATAGCATCTCATTTCTATGTTTCATGATAAGATATAATATTCATTGTGAAGTGTTATGCACTCCTCGTCTACGATTCAAATGAATGTAAATGCGACACTTCCTTGCAAGGAAATAGCGTTTGCAGATGTCTACGCATCGTAGCAACAGAGTTCTAATGCTTCTTAAAACGCGATATCGCATCTCATTTCTATGCTTCATGGTAAGATATAATATGATTTGCGAAGTGTTATGTATTCCTCGTCTACACTTCAAATGAATGTAAATGCGACACTTCCTTGCAAAGAAATAGCGTTTGCAGATGTCTAGGTATCGAGGTAATAGAGTTCAAATGATTCTTAAAACGAGATATTGCATCTCATATCTATGTTTCATGAAAAGATATAATATTCATTGCGAAGTGTTATGCATTCCTCGTCTACGATTCAAATGAACGTAAATGCGATACTTCCTTGCAAGGAAATAGCGTTTGCAGATGTCTACGTATCGAAGCAATAGAGTTCAAATGCTTCTTAAAACGAGATATTGCATCTCATATCTATGTTTCATGATAAGATATAATATTCATTGCGAAGTGTTATGCATTCCTCGTCTACGATTCAAATGAATGTAAATGCGACACTTCCTTGCAAGGAAATAGCGCTTGCAGATGTCTACGTATCGTAGCAATAGAGTTCTTATGATTCTTAAAATGCGATATCGCATCTCATTTCTATATTTCACGGCATGATATAATATGATTTGCGAAGTGTTATGCATTCTCCGTCTACGATTCAAATGAATGTAAATGCGACACTTCCTTGCAAGGAAATAGCTTTTGCAGATGTCTACCTATCGTAGCAATAGAGTTCTAATGCTTCTCAAAACGCGATATCGCATCTCATTTCTATGTTTCATGGTAAGATATAATATGATATGCGATGTGTTATGTATTCCTCGTCTACACTTCAAATGAATGTAAATGCGACACATCCTTGCAAAGAAATAGCGTTTGCAGATGTCTACGTATCGAAGCAATAGAGTTAAAATGCTTCTTAAAACGCGATATAGCATCTCATTTCTATGTTTCATGATAAGATGTAATATTCATTGTGAAGTGTTATGCACTCCTCGTCTACGATTCAAATGAATGTAAATGCGACACTTCCTTGCAAGGAAATAGCGTTTGCAGATGTCTACGCATCGTAGCAACAGAGTTCTAATGCTTCTTAAAACGCGATATCGCATCTCATTTCTATGCTTCATGGTAAGATATAATATGATTTGCGAAGTGTTATGTATTCCTCGTCTACACTTCAAATGAATGTAAATGCGACACTTCCTTGCAAAGAAATAGCGTTTGCAGATGTCTACGTATCGAGGTAATAGAGTTCAAATGATTCGTAAAACGAGATATTGCATCTCATATCTATGTTTCATGAAAAGATATAATATTCATTGCGAAGTGTTATGCATTCCTCGTCTACGATTCAAATGAACGTAAATGCGATACTTCCTTGCAAGGAAATAGCGTTTGCAGATGTCTACGTATCGAAGCAATAGAGTTCAAATGCTTCTTAAAACGAGATATTGCATCTCATATCTATGTTTCATGATAAGATATAATATTCATTGCGAAGTGTTATGCATTCCTCGTCTACGATTCAAATGAATGTAAATGCGACACTTCCTTGCAAGGAAATAGCGCTTGCAGATGTCTACGTATCGTAGCAATAGAGTTCTTATGATTCTTAAAATGCGATATCGCATCTCATTTCTATATTTCACGGCATGATATAATATGATTTGCGAAGTGTTATGCATTCTCCGTCTACGATTCAAATGAATGTAAATGCGACACTTCCTTGCAAGGAAATAGCGTTTGCAGATGTCTACCTATCGTAGCAATAGAGTTCTAATGCTTCTTAAAACGCGATATCGCATCTCATTTCTATGTTTCATGGTAAGATATAATATGATATGCGATGTGTTATGTATTCCTCGTCTACACTTCAAATGAATGTAAATGCGACACATCCTTGCAAAGAAATAGCGTTTGCAGATGTCTACGTATCGAAGCAATAGAGTTAAAATGCTTCTTAAAACGCGATATCGCATCTCATTTCTATGTTTCATGATAAGATATAATATTCATTGCGAAGTGTTATGCATTCCTCGTCTACGATTCAAATGAATGTAAATGCGACACTTCCTTGCAAGGAAATAGCGTTTGCAGATTTCTACGTACCGTAGCAATAGATTTCTAATGCTTCTTAAAACGCGATATCGCATCTCATTTCTATGTTTCATGGTAAGATATAATATGATTTCCGAAGTGTCATGTATTCCTCGTCTACACTTCAAATGAATGTAAATGCGACACTTCCTTGCAAGGAAATAGCGTTTGCCGATGTCTACGTATCGATGCAATAGAGTTCAAATTCTTCTTAAAACGAGATATTGCATCTCATATCTATGTTTCATGATAAGATATAATATTCATTGCGAAGTGTTATGCATTCCTCGTCTACGATTCAAATGAACGTAAATGCGACACTTCCTTGCAAGGCAATAGCGTTTGCAGATGTCTACGTATCGAAGCAATAGAGTTCAAATGCTTCTTAAAACGAGATATTGCATCTCATATCTATGTTTCATGATAAGATATAATATTCATTGCGAAGTGTTATGCATTCCTCGTCTACGATTCAAATGAATGTAAATGCGACACTTCCTTGCAAAGAAATAGCGTTTGCAGATGTCTACGTATCGAAGCAATAGAGATAAAATGCTTCTTAAAACGCGATATTTCTATGTTTCATGATAAGATATATTATTCATTGCGAAGTGTTATGCATTCCTCGTCTACGATTCAAATGAATGTAAATGCGACACTTCCTTGCTAGGACATAGCGTCTGCAGACGTCTACGTATCGTAGCAATAGATTTCTAATGCTTCTTAAAACGCGATATCGCATCTCATTTCTATGTTTCATGGTAAGATATAATATGATTTCCGAAGTGTCATGTATTCCTCGTCTACACTTCAAAGGAATGTAAATGCGACACTTCTTTGCTAGGAAATAGCGTCTGCAGATGTCTACGTATCGTAGCAATAGATTTCTAATGCTTCTTAAAACGCGATATCGCATCTCATTTCTATGTTTCATGGTAAGATATAATATGATTTGCGAAGTGTTATGTATTCCTCGTCTACACTTCAAATGAATGTAAATGCGACACTTCCTTGCAAAGAAATAGCGTTTGCAGATGTCTACGTATCGAGGTAATAGAGTTCAAATGATTCTTAAAACGAGATATTGCATCTCATATCTATGTTTCATGATAAGATATAATATTCATTGCGAAGTGTTATGCATTCCTCGTCTACGATTCAAATGAACGTAAATGCGACACTTCCTTGCAAGGAAATAGCGTTTGCAGATGTCTACCTATCGTAGCAATAGGGTTCTAATGCTCCTTAAATCGCGATATCGCATCTCATTTCTATGTTTCATGGTAAGATATAATATGATTTGCGAAGTGTTATGTATTCCTCGTCTAGACTTCAAATGAATGTAAATGCGACACTTCCTTGCAGGGAAATAGCGTTTGCAGATGTCTACGTATCGAAGTAATAGAGTTCAAATGATTCTTAAAACGAGATATTGCATCTCATATCTATGTTTCATGATAAGATATAATATTCATTGCGAAGTGTTATGCATTCCTCGTCTACGATTCAAATGAATGTAAATGCGACACTTCCTTGCAAGGAAATAGCGTTTGCAGATGTCTAGGTATCGTAGCAATAGAGTTCTAATGCTTCTAAAAACGCGATATCGCATCTCAATTCTATGTTTCATGGTAAGATATAATATGATTTGCGAAGTGTCATGTATTCCTCGTCTACACTTCAAATGAATGTAAATGCGACACTTCCTTGCTAGGAAATAGCGTCTGCAGATGTCTCGGTATCGTAGCGATAGAGTTCTAATGCTTCTTAAAACACGATATCGCATCTCATTTCTATGTTTCATGGTAAGATATAATATGATTTGCGAAGTGTTATGTATTCCTCGTCTACACTTCAAATGAATGTAAATGAGACACATCCATGCAAAGAAATAGCGTTTGCAGATGTCTACTTATCGTAGCAATATATATCTAATGCTTCTTAAAAGGCGATATCGCACCTCATTTCTATGTTTCATGGTAAGATATAATATGATTAGCGACGTGTCATGTATTCCTCGTCTACACTTCAAATGAATGTAAATGCGACACTTCCTAGCAAGGAAATAGCGTTTGCAGATGTCTACGTATCGTAGCAATAGATTTCTAATGCTTCTTAAAACGCGATATCGCATCTCATTTCTATGTTTCATGGTAAGATATAATATGATTTGCGAAGTGTCATGTATTCCTCGTCTACACTTCAAATGAATGTAATTGCGACACTTCCTTGCTAGGAAATAGCGTTTGCAGATGTCTAGGTATCGTAGCAATAGAGTTCTTATGATTCT
>NW_027490950.1:0-27083 GCF_050948175.1 Xylocopa sonorina | reverse complement strand
CTATATCCTTGCAAGTAAGTGTCGCATTTACATTCATTTGAAGTGTAGACGAGGAATACTTAACACTTCGCAAATCATAATATATCTTACCATGAAACATAGAAATGAGATGCGATAACGCGTTTTAAGAAGCATTTGAACCGTATTGCTTCGATACGTAGTCATCTGCAAACGCTATTTCCTTGCAAGGAAGTGTCGCATTTACATTCATTTGAAGTGTAGAAGAGGAATACATAACACTTCGCAAATCATATTATATCTTACCATGAAACATAGAAATGAGATGCGATATCGCGTTCTAAGAATCATAAGAACTCCATTGCTACGATACGTAGACATCTGCAAACGCTATTTCCTTGCAAGGAAGTGTCGCATTTACATTCATTTGAAGTGTAGACGAGGAATACATAACACTTCGCAAATCATATTATATCTTACCATGAAACATAGAAATGAGATGCGATATCGCGTTTTAAGAATCATAAGAACACTATTGCTACGATGCGTAGACATCTGCAAACGCTATTGCCTTGCAAGGAAGTGTCGCATTTACATTCATTTGAAGTGTAGACGAGGAATACATGACACTTCGCAAATCATATTATATCTTACCATGAAACATAGAAATGAGATGAGATATCGCGTTTTAAGAAGCATTAGAACTCTATTGCTACGATAGGTTGACATTTGCAAACGCTATTTCCTTACAAGGAAGTGTCGCATTTACATTCATTTGAAGTGCAGACGAGGAATACATGACACTTCGCAATTCATATTATATCTTACCATGAAACATAGAAATGAGATGCGATATCGCGTTTTAAGAAGCATTAGAAAACTATTGCTACGATACGTAGACATCTGCAAACACTATTTCCTAGCGAGGAAGTTTCGCATTCACATTCATTTGAAGTGTAGACGAGGAATACATAACACTCCGCAAATCATATTATATCTTACCATGAAACATAGAAATGAGATGCGATATCGCGTTTTAAGAATCATAAGAACTCTATTGCTACGATACGTAGACATCTGCAAACGCTATTTCCTTGCAAGTAAGTGTCGCATTTACATTCATTTGAAGTGTAGACGAGGAATACTTAACACTTCGCAAATCATAATATATCTTACCATGAAACATAGAAATGAGATGCGATAACGCGTTTTAAGAAGCATTTGAACCGTATTGCTTCTATACGTAGTCATCTGCAAACGCTATTTCCTTGCAAGGAAGTGTCGCATTTACATTCATTTGAAGTGTAGAAGAGGAATACATAACACTTCGCAAATCATATTATATCTTACCATGAAACATAGAAATGAGATGCGATATCGCGTTTTAAGAAGCGTTTGAACTCTATTGCTCCGATACGTAGACATCTGCAAACGCTATTTCCTTGCAAGGAAGTGTCGCATTTACATTCATTTGAAGTGTAGACGAGGAATACATAACACTTCGCAAATCATATTATATCTTACCATGAAACATAGAAATGAGATGCGATATCGCGTTTTAAGAAGCATTTGATCTCTATTGCTACGATACGTAGACATCTGCAAACGCTATTTCCTTGCAAGGAAGTGTCGCATTTACATTCATTTGAATCGTAGACGAGGAATGCATAACACTTCGCAAATCATATTATATCTTACCATGAAACATAGAAATGAGATGCGATATCGCGTTTTAAGCAGCATTAGAACAATATTGCTACGATAGATAGACATTCGCAAACGCTATTTCCTTGCAAGGAAGTGTCGCATTTACATTCATTTGAAGTGTAGACGAGGAATACTTAACACTTCGCAAATCATAATATATCTTACCATGAAACATAGAAATGAGATGCGATAACGCGTTTTAAGAAGCATTTGAACCGTATTGCTTCTATACGTAGTCATCTGCAAACGCTATTTCCTTGCAAGGAAGTGTCGCATTTACATTCATTTGAAGTGTAGAAGAGGAATACATAACACTTCGCAAATCATATTATATCTTACCATGAAACATAGAAATGAGATGCGATATCGCGTTCTAAGAATCATAAGAACTCTATAGCTACGATACGTAGACATCTGCAAACGCTATTTCCTTGCAAGTAAGTGTCGCATTTACATTCATTTGAAGTGTAGACGAGGAATACATAACACTTCGCAAATCATAATATATCTTACCATGAAACATAGAAATGATATGCGATACCGCGTTTTAAGAAGCATTAGAACACTATTGCTACGATAGGTAGACATTCGCAAACGCTATTTCCTTGCAAGGAAGTGTCGCATTTACATTCATTTGAAGTGTAGACGAGGAATACATAACACTTCGCAAATCATATTATATCTTACCATGAAACATAGAAATGAGATGCGATATCGCGTTTTAAGAAGCATTAGAACTCTATTGCTACGATACCTAGACTTCTGCATCGCTAATTCCTTGCAGGTAAGTGTCGCATTTACATTCACTTGAAGTGTAGACGAGGAATACATGACACTTCGCAAATCATATTATATCTTACCATGAAACATAGAAATGAGATGCGATATCGCGTTTTAAGAAGCATTACAAATCTATTGCTGCGATAGGTAGACATCTGCAAACGCTATTCCCTTACAAGGAAGTGTCGCATTAACATTCATTTGAAGTGTAGACGAGGAATACATAACACTTCGCAAATCATATTATACCTTACCATGAAACACAGAAATGAGATGCGATATCGCGTTTTAAGAATCATAAGAACACTATTGCTACGATGCGTAGACATCTGCAAACGCTATTGCCTTGCAAGGAAGCGTCGCATTTACATTCATTTGAAGTGTAGACGAGGAATACATAACACTTCGCAAATCATATTATATCTTACCATGAAACATAGATATGAGATGCGATATCGCGTTTTAAGAATCATAAGAACTCTATTGCTACGATACGTAGACATCTGCAAACGCTATTTCCTTGCAAGGAAGTGTCGCATTCACATTCATTTGAAGTGTAGACGAGGAATACATGACACTTCGCAAATCATATTATATCTTACCATGAAACATAGAAATGAGATGAGATATCGCGTTTTAAGAAGCATTAGAACTCTATTGCTACGATAGATTGACATCTGCAAACGCTATTTCCTTGCAAGGAAGTGTCGCATTTACATTCATTTGAAGTGTAGACGAGGAATACATAACACTTCGCAAATCATATTATATCTTACCATGAAACATAGAAATGAGATGCGATATCGCGTTTTAAGAAGCATTAGAACTCTATTGCTACGATACCTAGACATCTGCATCGCTAATTCCTTGCAAGTAAGTGTCGCATTTACATTCACTTGAAGTGTAGACGAGGAATACATGACACTTCGCAAATCATATTATATCTTACCATGAAACATAGAAATGAGATGCGATATCGCGTTCTAAGAATCATAAGAACTCTATTGCTACGATACGTAGACATCTGCAAACGCTATTTCCTTGCAAGTAAGTGTCGCATTTACATTCATTTGAAGTGTAGACGAGGAATACATAACACTTCGCAAATCATAATATATCTTACCATGAAACATAGAAATGAGATGCGATACCGCGTTTTAAGAAGCATTAGAACACTATTGCTACGATAGGTAGATATTCGCAAACGCTATTTCCTTGCAAGGAAGTGTCGCATTCACATTCATTTGAAGTGTAGACGAGGAATACATGACACTTCGCAAATCATGTTATATCTTACCATGAAACATAGAAATGAGATGCGATATCGCGTTTTAAGAATCATAAGAACTCTATTGCTACGATACGTAGACATCTGCAAACGCTATTTCCTTGCAAGGATGTGTCGCATTTACATTCATTTGAAGTGTAGACGAGGAATACATAACACTTCGCAAATCATATTATATCTTACCATGAAACATAGAAATGAGATGCGATATCGCGTTTTAAGAAGCATTTGAACTCTATTGCTACGATACGTAGACATCTGCAAACGCTATTTCCTTGCAAAGAAGTGTCGCATTTACATTCATTTCAATCGTAGACGAGGAATGCATAACACTTCGCAATGAATATTATATCTTACCATGAAACATAGAAATGAGATGCGATATCGCGTTCTAAGAATCATAAGGACTCTATTGCTACGATACGTAGACATCTGCAAACGCTATTTCCTTGCAAGTAAGTGTCGCATTTACATTCATTTGAAGTGTAGACGGGGAATACATAACACTTCGCAAATCATAATATATCTTACCATGAAACATAGAAATGAGATGCGATACCGCGTTTTAAGAAGCATTGGAACTCTATTGCTACGGTAGGTAGACGTTTGCAAACGCTATTTCCTTGTAAGGAAGTGTCGCATTTACATTCATTTGAATCGTAGACGAGGAATGCATAACACTTCGCAAATCATATTATATCTTACCATGAAACATAGAAATGAGATGCGATATCGCGTTTTAAGCAGCATTAGAACACTATTGCTACGATAGATAGACATTCGCAAACGCTATTTCCTTGCAAGGAAGTGTCGCATTTACATTCATTTGAAGTGCAGACGAGGAATACATGACACTTCGCAAATCATATTATACCTTACCATGAAACATAGAAATGAGATGCGATATCGCGTTTTAAGAATCATAAGAACACTATTGCTACGATACGTAGACATCTGCAAACGCTATTGCCTTGCAAGGAAGTGTCGCATTTACATTCATTTGAAGTGTAGACGAGGAATACATAACACTTCGCAAATCATATTAAATCTTACCATGAAACATAGATATGAGATGCGATATCGCGTTTTAAGAAGCATTTGAACTCTATTGCTACGATACGTAGACATCTGCAAACGCTATTTCCTTGCAAGGAAGTGTCGCATTTACATTCATTTCAATCGTAGACGAGGAATGCATAACACTTCGCAATGAATATTATATCTTACCATGAAACATAGAAATGAGATGCGATATCGCGTTTTAAGAATCATAAGAAATCTATTGCTACGATACGTAGACATCTGCAAACGCTATTTCCTTGCAAGGAAGTGTCGCATTTACATTCATTTGAAGTGTAGACGAGGAATACATAACAGTTCGCAAATCATATTATATCTTACCATGAAACATAGAGATGAGATGCGATATCGCGTTTTAAGAAGCATTAGAACACTATTGCTATGATAGGTAGACATTCGCAAACGCTATTTCCTTGCAAGGAAGTGTCGCATTTACATTCATTTGATGTGTAGACGAGGAATACATAACACTTCGCAAATCATATTATATCTTACCATGAAACATAGAAATGAGATGCGATATCGCGTTTTAAGAAGCATTTGAACCCTATTGCTACGATACGTAGATATCTGCAAACGCTATTTCCTTGCAAGGAAGTGTCGCATTTACATTCATTTCAGGCGTATACGAGGAATGCATAACACTTCGCAATGAATATTATATCTTACCATGAAACATAGAAATGTGATGCGATATCGCGTTTTATGAAGCATTAGAACTCTATTGCTACGATACCTAGACATCTGCAGACGCTATTTCCTAGCAAGGAAGTGTCGCATTTACTTTCATTTGAAGTGTAGACGAGGAATACATGACACTTCGCAAATCATATTATATCTTACCATGAAACATAGAAATGCGATGCGATATCGCGTTTTAAGAAGCATTAGAACTCTATTGCTACGATTGGTAGACATCTGCAAAAGCTATTTCCTTACAAGGAAGTGTCGCATTTACATTCATTTGATGTGTAGACGAGGAATACATAACACTTCGCAAATCATATTATATCTTACCATGAAACATAGAAATGAGATGCGATATCGCGTTTTAAGCAGCATTAGACCAATATTGCTACGATAGATAGACATTCGCAAACTCTATTTCCTTGCAAGGAAGTGTCGCATTTACATTCATTTGAAGTGTAGACGAGGTATACATGACACTTCGCAATTCATATTATATCTTACCATGAAACATAGAAATGAGATGCGATATCGCGTTTTACGAAGCATTAGAAAACTATTGCTACGATACGTAGACATCTGCAAACGCTATTTCCTAGCGAGGAAGTTTCGCATTCACATTCATTTGAAGTGTAGACGAGGAATACATAACACTTCGCAAATCATATTATATCTTACCATGAAACATAGAAATGAGATGCGATATCGCGTTTTAAGAATCATAAGAACACTATTGCTACGATACGTAGACATCTGCAAACGCTATATCCTTGCAAGTAAGTGTCGCATTTACATTCATTTGAAGTGTAGACGAGGAATACTTAACACTTCGCAAATCATAATATATCTTACCATGAAACATAGAAATGAGATGCGATAACGCGTTTTAAGAAGCATTTGAACCGTATTGCTTCGATACGTAGTCATCTGCAAACGCTATTTCCTTGCAAGGAAGTGTCGCATTTACATTCATTTGAAGTGTAGAAGAGGAATACATAACACTTCGCAAATCATATTATATCTTACCATGAAACATAGAAATGAGATGCGATATCGCGTTCTAAGAATCATAAGAACTCCATTGCTACGATACGTAGACATCTGCAAACGCTATTTCCTTGCAAGGAAGTGTCGCATTTACATTCATTTGAAGTGTAGACGAGGAATACATAACACTTCGCAAATCATATTATATCTTACCATGAAACATAGAAATGAGATGCGATATCGCGTTTTAAGAATCATAAGAACACTATTGCTACGATGCGTAGACATCTGCAAACGCTATTGCCTTGCAAGGAAGTGTCGCATTTACATTCATTTGAAGTGTAGACGAGGAATACATGACACTTCGCAAATCATATTATATCTTACCATGAAACATAGAAATGAGATGAGATATCGCGTTTTAAGAAGCATTAGAACTCTATTGCTACGATAGGTTGACATTTGCAAACGCTATTTCCTTACAAGGAAGTGTCGCATTTACATTCATTTGAAGTGCAGACGAGGAATACATGACACTTCGCAATTCATATTATATCTTACCATGAAACATAGAAATGAGATGCGATATCGCGTTTTAAGAAGCATTAGAAAACTATTGCTACGATACGTAGACATCTGCAAACACTATTTCCTAGCGAGGAAGTTTCGCATTCACATTCATTTGAAGTGTAGACGAGGAATACATAACACTCCGCAAATCATATTATATCTTACCATGAAACATAGAAATGAGATGCGATATCGCGTTTTAAGAATCATAAGAACTCTATTGCTACGATACGTAGACATCTGCAAACGCTATTTCCTTGCAAGTAAGTGTCGCATTTACATTCATTTGAAGTGTAGACGAGGAATACTTAACACTTCGCAAATCATAATATATCTTACCATGAAACATAGAAATGAGATGCGATAACGCGTTTTAAGAAGCATTTGAACCGTATTGCTTCTATACGTAGTCATCTGCAAACGCTATTTCCTTGCAAGGAAGTGTCGCATTTACATTCATTTGAAGTGTAGAAGAGGAATACATAACACTTCGCAAATCATATTATATCTTACCATGAAACATAGAAATGAGATGCGATATCGCGTTCTAAGAATCATAAGAACTCTATAGCTACGATACGTAGACATCTGCAAACGCTATTTCCTTGCAAGTAAGTGTCGCATTTACATTCATTTGAAGTGTAGACGAGGAATACATAACACTTCGCAAATCATAATATATCTTACCATGAAACATAGAAATGATATGCGATACCGCGTTTTAAGAAGCATTAGAACACTATTGCTACGATAGGTAGACATTCGCAAACGCTATTTCCTTGCAAGGAAGTGTCGCATTTACATTCATTTGAAGTGTAGACGAGGAATACATAACACTTCGCAAATCATATTATATCTTACCATGAAACATAGAAATGAGATGCGATATCGCGTTTTAAGAAGCATTAGAACTCTATTGCTACGATACCTAGACTTCTGCATCGCTAATTCCTTGCAGGTAAGTGTCGCATTTACATTCACTTGAAGTGTAGACGAGGAATACATGACACTTCGCAAATCATATTATATCTTACCATGAAACATAGAAATGAGATGCGATATCGCGTTTTAAGAAGCATTACAAATCTATTGCTGCGATAGGTAGACATCTGCAAACGCTATTCCCTTACAAGGAAGTGTCGCATTAACATTCATTTGAAGTGTAGACGAGGAATACATAACACTTCGCAAATCATATTATACCTTACCATGAAACACAGAAATGAGATGCGATATCGCGTTTTAAGAATCATAAGAACACTATTGCTACGATGCGTAGACATCTGCAAACGCTATTGCCTTGCAAGGAAGCGTCGCATTTACATTCATTTGAAGTGTAGACGAGGAATACATAACACTTCGCAAATCATATTATATCTTACCATGAAACATAGATATGAGATGCGATATCGCGTTTTAAGAATCATAAGAACTCTATTGCTACGATACGTAGACATCTGCAAACGCTATTTCCTTGCAAGGAAGTGTCGCATTCACATTCATTTGAAGTGTAGACGAGGAATACATGACACTTCGCAAATCATATTATATCTTACCATGAAACATAGAAATGAGATGAGATATCGCGTTTTAAGAAGCATTAGAACTCTATTGCTACGATAGATTGACATCTGCAAACGCTATTTCCTTGCAAGGAAGTGTCGCATTTACATTCATTTGAAGTGTAGACGAGGAATACATAACACTTCGCAAATCATATTATATCTTACCATGAAACATAGAAATGAGATGCGATATCGCGTTTTAAGAAGCATTAGAACTCTATTGCTACGATACCTAGACATCTGCATCGCTAATTCCTTGCAAGTAAGTGTCGCATTTACATTCACTTGAAGTGTAGACGAGGAATACATGACACTTCGCAAATCATATTATATCTTACCATGAAACATAGAAATGAGATGCGATATCGCGTTCTAAGAATCATAAGAACTCTATTGCTACGATACGTAGACATCTGCAAACGCTATTTCCTTGCAAGTAAGTGTCGCATTTACATTCATTTGAAGTGTAGACGAGGAATACATAACACTTCGCAAATCATAATATATCTTACCATGAAACATAGAAATGAGATGCGATACCGCGTTTTAAGAAGCATTAGAACACTATTGCTACGATAGGTAGATATTCGCAAACGCTATTTCCTTGCAAGGAAGTGTCGCATTCACATTCATTTGAAGTGTAGACGAGGAATACATGACACTTCGCAAATCATGTTATATCTTACCATGAAACATAGAAATGAGATGCGATATCGCGTTTTAAGAATCATAAGAACTCTATTGCTACGATACGTAGACATCTGCAAACGCTATTTCCTTGCAAGGATGTGTCGCATTTACATTCATTTGAAGTGTAGACGAGGAATACATAACACTTCGCAAATCATATTATATCTTACCATGAAACATAGAAATGAGATGCGATATCGCGTTTTAAGAAGCATTTGAACTCTATTGCTACGATACGTAGACATCTGCAAACGCTATTTCCTTGCAAAGAAGTGTCGCATTTACATTCATTTCAATCGTAGACGAGGAATGCATAACACTTCGCAATGAATATTATATCTTACCATGAAACATAGAAATGAGATGCGATATCGCGTTCTAAGAATCATAAGGACTCTATTGCTACGATACGTAGACATCTGCAAACGCTATTTCCTTGCAAGTAAGTGTCGCATTTACATTCATTTGAAGTGTAGACGAGGAATACATAACACTTCGCAAATCATAATATATCTTACCATGAAACATAGAAATGAGATGCGATACCGCGTTTTAAGAAGCATTGGAACTCTATTGCTACGGTAGGTAGACGTTTGCAAACGCTATTTCCTTGTAAGGAAGTGTCGCATTTACATTCATTTGAATCGTAGACGAGGAATGCATAACACTTCGCAAATCATATTATATCTTACCATGAAACATAGAAATGAGATGCGATATCGCGTTTTAAGCAGCATTAGAACACTATTGCTACGATAGATAGACATTCGCAAACGCTATTTCCTTGCAAGGAAGTGTCGCATTTACATTCATTTGAAGTGCAGACGAGGAATACATGACACTTCGCAAATCATATTATACCTTACCATGAAACACAGAAATGAGATGCGATATCGCGTTTTAAGAATCATAAGAACACTATTGCTACGATGCGTAGACATCTGCAAACGCTATTGCCTTGCAAGGAAGCGTCGCATTTACATTCATTTGAAGTGTAGACGAGGAATACATAACACTTCGCAAATCATATTATATCTTACCATGAAACATAGATATGAGATGCGATATCGCGTTTTAAGAATCATAAGAACTCTATTGCTACGATACGTAGACATCTGCAAACGCTATTTCCTTGCAAGGAAGTGTCGCATTCACATTCATTTGAAGTGTAGACGAGGAATACATGACACTTCGCAAATCATATTATATCTTACCATGAAACATAGAAATGAGATGAGATATCGCGTTTTAAGAAGCATTAGAACTCTATTGCTACGATAGATTGACATCTGCAAACGCTATTTCCTTGCAAGGAAGTGTCGCATTTACATTCATTTGAAGTGTAGACGAGGAATACATAACACTTCGCAAATCATATTATATCTTACCATGAAACATAGAAATGAGATGCGATATCGCGTTTTAAGAAGCATTAGAACTCTATTGCTACGATACCTAGACATCTGCATCGCTAATTCCTTGCAAGTAAGTGTCGCATTTACATTCACTTGAAGTGTAGACGAGGAATACATGACACTTCGCAAATCATATTATATCTTACCATGAAACATAGAAATGAGATGCGATATCGCGTTCTAAGAATCATAAGAACTCTATTGCTACGATACGTAGACATCTGCAAACGCTATTTCCTTGCAAGTAAGTGTCGCATTTACATTCATTTGAAGTGTAGACGAGGAATACATAACACTTCGCAAATCATAATATATCTTACCATGAAACATAGAAATGAGATGCGATACCGCGTTTTAAGAAGCATTAGAACACTATTGCTACGATAGGTAGATATTCGCAAACGCTATTTCCTTGCAAGGAAGTGTCGCATTCACATTCATTTGAAGTGTAGACGAGGAATACATGACACTTCGCAAATCATGTTATATCTTACCATGAAACATAGAAATGAGATGCGATATCGCGTTTTAAGAATCATAAGAACTCTATTGCTACGATACGTAGACATCTGCAAACGCTATTTCCTTGCAAGGATGTGTCGCATTTACATTCATTTGAAGTGTAGACGAGGAATACATAACACTTCGCAAATCATATTATATCTTACCATGAAACATAGAAATGAGATGCGATATCGCGTTTTAAGAAGCATTTGAACTCTATTGCTACGATACGTAGACATCTGCAAACGCTATTTCCTTGCAAAGAAGTGTCGCATTTACATTCATTTCAATCGTAGACGAGGAATGCATAACACTTCGCAATGAATATTATATCTTACCATGAAACATAGAAATGAGATGCGATATCGCGTTCTAAGAATCATAAGGACTCTATTGCTACGATACGTAGACATCTGCAAACGCTATTTCCTTGCAAGTAAGTGTCGCATTTACATTCATTTGAAGTGTAGACGAGGAATACATAACACTTCGCAAATCATAATATATCTTACCATGAAACATAGAAATGAGATGCGATACCGCGTTTTAAGAAGCATTGGAACTCTATTGCTACGGTAGGTAGACGTTTGCAAACGCTATTTCCTTGTAAGGAAGTGTCGCATTTACATTCATTTGAATCGTAGACGAGGAATGCATAACACTTCGCAAATCATATTATATCTTACCATGAAACATAGAAATGAGATGCGATATCGCGTTTTAAGCAGCATTAGAACACTATTGCTACGATAGATAGACATTCGCAAACGCTATTTCCTTGCAAGGAAGTGTCGCATTTACATTCATTTGAAGTGCAGACGAGGAATACATGACACTTCGCAAATCATATTATACCTTACCATGAAACATAGAAATGAGATGCGATATCGCGTTTTAAGAATCATAAGAACACTATTGCTACGATACGTAGACATCTGCAAACGCTATTGCCTTGCAAGGAAGTGTCGCATTTACATTCATTTGAAGTGTAGACGAGGAATACATAACACTTCGCAAATCATATTAAATCTTACCATGAAACATAGATATGAGATGCGATATCGCGTTTTAAGAAGCATTTGAACTCTATTGCTACGATACGTAGACATCTGCAAACGCTATTTCCTTGCAAGGAAGTGTCGCATTTACATTCATTTCAATCGTAGACGAGGAATGCATAACACTTCGCAATGAATATTATATCTTACCATGAAACATAGAAATGAGATGCGATATCGCGTTTTAAGAATCATAAGAAATCTATTGCTACGATACGTAGACATCTGCAAACGCTATTTCCTTGCAAGGAAGTGTCGCATTTACATTCATTTGAAGTGTAGAAGAGGAATACATAACACTTCGCAAATCATATTATATCTTACCATGAAACATAGGAATGAGATGTGATATCGCGTTCTAAGAATCATAAGAACTCTATTGCTACGATACGTAGACATCTGCAAACGCTATTTCCTTGCAAGTAAGTGTCGCATTTACATTCATTTGAAGTGCAGACGAGGAATACATAACACTTCGCAAATCATATTATACCTTACCATGAAACATAGAAATGAGATGCGATATCGCGTTTTAAGAATCATAAGAACTCTATTGCTACGATACGTAGACATCTGCAAACGCTATTTCCTTGCAAGGAAGTGTCGCATTTACATTCATTTGAAGTGTAGACGAGGAATACATAACACTTCGCAAATCATATTATATCTTACCATGAAACATAGAAATGAGATGCGATATCGCGTTTTAAGAAGCATTAGAACTCTATTGCTACGATACCTAGACATCTGCATCGCTAATTCGTTGCAAGTAAGTGTCGCATTTACATTCACTTGAAGTGTAGACGAGGAATACATGACACTTCGCAAATCATATTATATCTTACCATGAAACATAGAAATGAGATGCGATATCGCGTTTTAAGAAGCATTACAAATCTATTGCTGCGATAGGTAGACATCTGCAAACGCTATTCCCTTACAAGGAAGTGTCGCATTAACATTCATTTGAAGTGTAGACGAGGAATACATAACAATTCGCAAATCATATTATACCTTACCATGAAACATAGAAATGAGATGCGATATCGCGTTTTAAGAATCATAAGAACTCTATTGCTACGATACGTAGACATCTGCAAACGCTATTCCCTTGCAAGGAAGTGTCGCATTTACATTCATTTGAAGTGTAGACGAGGAATACATAACACTTCGCAAATCATATTATATCTGACCATGAAACATAGAAATGAGATGCGATATCGCGTTTTAAGAAGCATTAGAACTCTATTGCTACGATAGCTAGACATCTGCAAACGCTATTTCCTACCAAGGAACTGTCGCATTTACATTCATTTGAAGTATAGGCAAGGAATACATGACACTTCGCAAATCATATTATATCTTACCATGAAACATAGAAATGAGATGCGATATCGCGTTTTAAGAAGCATTAGAACTCTATTGCTACGATAGGTAGACATCTGCAAACGCTATTTCCTTGCAAGGAAGTGTCGCATTTACATTCATTTGAATCGTAGACGAGGAATGCATAACACTTCGCAAATCATATTATATCTTACCATGAAACATAGAAATGAGATGCGATATCGCGTTTTAAGCAGCATTAGAACAATATTGCTACGATAGATAGACATTCGCAAACGCTATTTCCTTGCAAGGAAGTGTCGCATTTACATTCATTTGAAGTGTAGACGAGGTATACATGACACTTCGCAATTCATATTATATCTTACCATGAAACATAGAAATGAGATGTGATATCGCGTTTTAAGAAGCATTAGAAATCTATTGCTACGATACGTAGACATCTGCAAACGCCATTTCCTAGCGAGGAAGTTTCGCATTCACATTCATTTGAAGTGTAGACGAGGAATACATAACAATTCGCAAATCATATTATATCTAACATGAAACATAGAAATGAGATGCGATATCGCGTTCTAACAATCATAAGAACTCTATTGCTACGATACGTAGATCTCTGCAAACGCTATTTCCTTGCAAGTAAGTGTCGCATTTACATTCATTTGAAGTGTAGACGAGGAATACATAACACTTCGCAAATCGTATTATATCTTACCATGAAACATAGAGATGAGATGCGATATCGCGTTTTAAGAAGCATTAGAACTCAATTGCTACAATACGTAGACATCTGCAAACGCTATTTCCTTGCAAGGAAGTGTCGCATTTACATTCATTTGAAGTGTAGACGAGGAATACATAACACTTCGCAAATCATATTATATCTTACCATGAAACATAGAAATGAGATGCGATATCGCGTTTTAAGAAGCATTTGAACTCTATTGCTACGATACGTAGACATCTGCAAACGCTATTTCCTTGCAAGGAAGTGTCGCATTTACATTCATTTCAATCGTAGACGAGGAATGCATAACACTTCGCAATGAATATTATATCTTACCATGAAACATAGAAATGAGATGCGATATCGCGTTTTAAGAATCATAAGAACACTATTGCTACGATACGTAGACATCTGCAAACGCTATTTCCTTGCAAGGAAGTGTCGCATTTACATTCATTTGAAGTGTAGACGAGGAATACATAACACTTCGCAAATCATATTATATCTTACCATGAAACATAGGAATGAGATGCGATATCGCGTTTTAAGAAGCATTAGAACTCTATTGCTACGATACCTAGACATCTGCATCGCTAATTCCTTGCAAGTAAGTGTCGCATTTACATTCACTTGAAGTGTAGACGAGGAATACATGACACTTCGCAAATCATATTATATCTTACCATGAAACATAGAAATGAGATGCGATATCGCGTTTTAAGAAGCATTAGAACTCTATTGCTACGATACCTAGACATCTGCATCGCTAATTCCTTGCAAGTAAGTGTCGCATTTACATTCACTTGAAGTGTAGACGAGGAATACATGACACTTCGCAAATCATATTATATCTTACCATGAAACATAGAAATGAGATGCGATATCGCGTTTTAAGAATCACAAGAAATCTATTGCTACGATATGTAGACATCTGCAAACGCTATTTCCTTGCAAGGAAGTGTCGCATTTACATTCATTTGAATCGTAGACGAGGAATGCATAACACTTCGCAAATCATATTATATCTTACCATGAAACATAGAAATGAGATGCGATATCGCGTTTTAAGCAGCATTAGAACACTATTGCTACGATAGATGTACATTCGCAAACGCTATTTCCTTGCAAGGAAGTGTCGCATTTACATTCATTTGAAGTGTAGACGAGGTATACATGACACTTCGCAATTCATATTATATCTTACCATGAAACATAGAAATGAGATGCGATATCGCGTTTTAAGAATCATTAGAAATCTATTGCTACGATACGTAGACATCTGCAAACGCTATTTCCTAGCGAGGAAGTTTCGCATTCACATTCATTTGAAGTGTAGACGAGGAATACATAACACTTCGCAAATCATATTATATCTTACCATGAAACATAGAAATGAGATGCGATATCGCGTTTTAAGAATCATAAGAATTCTATTGCTACGATACGTAGACATCTGCAAACGCTATTTCCTTGCAAGTAAGTGTCGCATTTACATTCATTTGAAGTGTAGACGAGGAATACATAACACTTCGCAAATCATAATATATCTTACCATGAAACATAGAAATGAGATGCGATATCGCGTTTTAAGAAGCATTTGAACCCTATTGCTTCGATACGTAGACATCTGCAAACGCTATTTCCTTGCAAGGAAGTGTCGTATTTACATTCATTTGAAGTGTAGACGAGGAATACATAACACTTCGCAAATCGTATTATATCTTACCATGAAACATAGAGATGAGATGCGATATCGCGTTTTAAGAAGCATTAGAACACTATTGCTACGATAGGTAGACATTCGCAAACGCTATTTCCTTGCAAGGAAGTGTCGCATTCGCATTCATTTGAAGTGTAGACGAGGAGTACATAACACTTCGCAAATCACATTATATCTTACCATGAAACATAGAAATGAGATGTGATATCGCGTTTTAAGAATCATAAGAACTCTATTGCTACGATACGTGGACATCTGTAAACGCTATTTCCCTGCAGGGAAGTGTCGCATTTACATTCATTTGAAGTGTAGACGAGGAATACATAACACTTCGCAAATCATAATATATCTTACCATGAAACATAGAAATGAGATGCGATACAGCGTTTTAAGAAGCATTAGAACACTATTGCTACGATAGGTAGACATTCGCAAACGCTATTTCCTTGCAAGGAAGTGTCGCATTCACATTCATTTGAAGTGTAGACGAGGAATACATGACACTTCGCAAATCATATTATATCTTACCATGAAACATAGAAATGAGATGAGATATCGCGTTTTAAGAAGCATTGGAACTCTATTGCTACGATAGGTTGACATCTGCAAACGCTATTTCCTTACAAGGAAGTGTCGCATTTACATTCATTTGAAGTGCAGACGAGGAATACATAACACTTCGCAAATCATATTATACCTTACCATGAAACATAGAAATGAGATGCGATATCGCGTTTTAAGAATCATAAGAACTATATTGCTACGATACGTATACATCTGCAAACGCTATTTCCTTGCAAGGAAGTGTCGCATTTACATTCATTTGAAGTGTAGACGAGGAATACATAACACTTCGCAAATCATATTATATCTTACCATGAAACATAGAAATGAGATGCGATATCGCGTTTTAAGAAGCATTAGAACTCTATTGCTACGATACCTAGACATCTGCATCGCTAATTCCTTGCAAGTAAGTGTCGCATTTACATTCACTTGAAGTGTAGACGAGGAATACATGACACTTCGCAAATCATATTATATCTTACCATGAAACATAGAAATGAGATGCGATATCGCGTTCTAAGAAGCATTACAAATCTATTGCTGCGATAGGTAGACATCTGCAAACGCTATTCCCTTACAAGGAAGTGTCCCATTAACATTCATTTGAAGTGTAGACGAGGAATACATAACACTTCGCAAATCATATTATACCTTACCATGAAACATAGAAATGAGATGCGATATCGCGTTTTAAGGATCATAAGAACTCTATTGCTACGATACGTAGACATCTGCAAACGCTATTGCCTTGCAAGGAAGTGTCGCATTTACATTCGTTTGAAGTGTAGACGAGGAATACATAACACTTCGCAAATCATATTATATCTGACCATGAAACATAGAAATGAGATGCGATATCGCGTTTTAAGAAGCATTAGAACTCTATTGCTACGATAGCTAGACATCTGCAAACGCTATTTCCTACCAAGGAACTGTCGCATTTACATTCATTTGAAGTATAGGCAAGGAATACATGACACTTCGCAAATCATATTATATCTTACCATGAAACATAGAAATGAGATGCGATATCGCGTTTTAAGAAGTATTAGAACTCTATTTCTGCGATAGCTAGACATCTGCAAACGCTATTTCCTTGCAAAGAAGTGTCGCATTTACATTCATTTGAAGTGTAGACGAGGAATACATAACACTTCGCAAATCATATTATATCTTACCATGAAACATAGAAATGACATGCGATATCGCGTTTTAAGAAGCATCAGAAATCCACTACTACGATACGTAGACATCTGCAAACGCTATTTCCTTGCAAGAAAGTGTCGCATTTACATTCATTTGAAGTGTAGACGACGGATACATAACACTTCGCAAATCATATTATACCTTACCATGAAACATAGAAATGAGATGCGATATCGCGTTTTAAGAATCATAAGAACTCTATTGCAACGATACGTAGACATCTGCAAACGCTATTTCCTTGCAAGCAAGTGTCGCATTTACATTCATTTGAAGTGTAGACGAGGAATACATAACACTTCGCAAAACATAATATATCTTACCATGAAACATAGAAATGAGATGCGATACCGCGTTTTAAGAAGCATTAGAACTCTATTGCTACGGTAGGTAGACGTTTGCAAACGCTATTTCCTTGCAAGGAAGTGTCGCATTTACATTCATTTGAAGTGTTGACGAGGAATACATGACACTTCGCAAATCATATTATATCTTACCATGAAACATAGAAATGAGATGCGATATCGCGTTTTAAGAAGCATTAGAACTCTATTGCTACGATAGGTAGACATTCGCAAACGCTATTTCCTTGCAAGGAAGTGTCGCTTTCACATTCATTTGGAGTGTAGACGAGGAATACATAACACTTCGCTAATCATATTATATGTTACCATGAAACATAGAAGTGAAATGCGATATCGCGTTTTAAGAAGCATTAGAACTCTATTGCTGCGATACCTAGACATCTGCAGACGCTATTTCCTAGCAAGGTAGTGTCGCATTTACATTCATTTGAAGTGTAGACGAGGAATAAATGACACTTCGCAAATCATATTATATCTTACCATGAAACATAGAAATGAGATGCGATATCGCGTTTTAAGAAGCGTTTGAACTCTATTGCTTCGATACGTAGACATCTGCAAACGCTATTTCCTTGCAAGGAAGTGTCGCATTTACATTCATTTGAAGTGTAGACGAGGAATACATAACACTTCGCAAATCATATTATATCTTACCATGAAACATAGAAATGAGATGCGATATCGCGTTTTAAGAAGCATTTGATCACTATTGCTACGATACGTAGACATCTGCAAACGCTATTTCCTTGCAAGGAAGTGTCGCATTTACATTCATTTGAATCGTAGACGAGGAATGCATAACACTTCGCAAATCATATTATATCTTACCATGAAACATAGAAATGAGATGCGATATCGCGTTTTAAGCAGCATTAGAACAATATTGCTACGATAGATAGACATTCGCAAACGCTATTTCCTTGCAAGGAAGTGTCGCATTTACATTCATTTGAAGTGTAGACGAGGTATACATGACACTTCGCAATTCATATTATATCTTACCATGAAACATAGAAATGAGATGCGATATCGCGTTTTAAGAAGCATTAGAAATCTATTGCTACGATACGTAGACATCTGCAAACGCTATTTCCTAGCGAGGAAGTTTCGCATTCACATTCATTTGAAGTGTAGACGAGGAATACATAACAATTCGCAAATCATATTATATCTTACCATGAAACAAAGAAATGAGATGCGATATCGCGTTTTAAGAATCATAAGAACTCTATTGCTACGATACGTAGACATCTGCAGACGCTATTTCCTTGCAAGTAAGTGTCGCATTTACATTCATTTGAAGTGTAGACGAGGAATACATAACACTTCGCAAATCATAATATATCTTACCATGAAACATAGAAATGAGATGCGATAACGCGTTTTAAGAAGCATTTGAACCCTATTGCTTCGATACGTAGACATCTGCAAACGCTATTTCCTTGCAAGGAAGTGTCGCATTTACATTCATTTGAAGTGTAGACGAGGAATACATAACACTTCGCAAATCGTATTATATCTTACAATGAAACATAGAGATGAGATGCGATATCGCGTTTTAAGAAGCATTAGTACTCCATTGCTACGATAGGTAGACATACGCAAACGCTATTTCCTTGCAAGGAAGTGTCGCATTCACATTCATTTGAAGTGTAGACGAGGAATACATAACACTTCGCAAATCACGTTATATCTTACCATGAAACATAGAAGTGAAATGCGATATCGCGTTTTAAGAAGCATTAGAACTCTATTGCTGCGATACCTAGACATCTGCAGACGCTATTTCCTAGCAAGGTAGTGTCGCATTTACATTCATTTGAAGTGTAGACGAGGAATAAATGACACTTCGCAAATCATATTATATCTTACCATGAAACATAGAAATGAGATGCGATATCGCGTTTTAAGAAGCGTTTGAACTCTATTGCTTCGATACGTAGACATCTGCAAACGCTATTTCCTTGCAAGGAAGTGTCGCATTTACATTCATTTGAAGTGTAGACGAGGAATACATAACACTTCGCAAATCATATTATATCTTACCATGAAACATAGAAATGAGATGCGATATCGCGTTTTAAGAAGCATTTGATCACTATTGCTACGATACGTAGACATCTGCAAACGCTATTTCCTTGCAAGGAAGTGTCGCATTTACATTCATTTGAATCGTAGACGAGGAATGCATAACACTTCGCAAATCATATTATATCTTACCATGAAACATAGAAATGAGATGCGATATCGCGTTTTAAGCAGCATTAGAACAATATTGCTACGATAGATAGACATTCGCAAACGCTATTTCCTTGCAAGGAAGTGTCGCATTTACATTCATTTGAAGTGTAGACGAGGTATACATGACACTTCGCAATTCATATTATATCTTACCATGAAACATAGAAATGAGATGCGATATCGCGTTTTAAGAAGCATTAGAAATCTATTGCTACGATACGTAGACATCTGCAAACGCTATTTCCTAGCGAGGAAGTTTCGCATTCACATTCATTTGAAGTGTAGACGAGGAATACATAACAATTCGCAAATCATATTATATCTTACCATGAAACAAAGAAATGAGATGCGATATCGCGTTTTAAGAATCATAAGAACTCTATTGCTACGATACGTAGACATCTGCAGACGCTATTTCCTTGCAAGTAAGTGTCGCATTTACATTCATTTGAAGTGTAGACGAGGAATACATAACACTTCGCAAATCATAATATATCTTACCATGAAACATAGAAATGAGATGCGATAACGCGTTTTAAGAAGCATTTGAACCCTATTGCTTCGATACGTAGACATCTGCAAACGCTATTTCCTTGCAAGGAAGTGTCGCATTTACATTCATTTGAAGTGTAGACGAGGAATACATAACACTTCGCAAATCGTATTATATCTTACAATGAAACATAGAGATGAGATGCGATATCGCGTTTTAAGAAGCATTAGAACTCCATTGCTACAATACGTAGACATCTGCAAACGCTATTTCCTTGCAAGGAAGTGTCGCATTTACTTTCATTTGAAGTATAGACGAGGAATACATAACACTTCGCAAATCACATTATATCTTACCATGAAACATAGAAATGAGATGCGATATCGCGTTTTAAGAAGCATTTGATCTCTATTGCTACGCTACGTAGACATCTGCAAACGCTATTTCCTTGCAAGGAAGTGTCGCATCTACATTCATTTCAATCGTATACGAGGAATGCATAACACATCGCAATGAATATTATATCTTACCATGAAACATAGAAATGTGATGCGATATCACGTTTTAAGAAGCATTAGAACTCTATTGCAACGATAGGTAGACATCTGCGAACGCTATTTCCTTGCAAGGAAGTGTCGCATTTACATTCATTTGAATCGTAGACGAGGAATGCATAACACTTCGCAAATCATATTATATCTTACCATGAAACATAGAAATGGGATGCGATATCGCGTTTTAAGCAGGATTAGAACACTATTGCTACGATAGATAGACATTCGCAAACGCTATTTCCTTGCAAGGAAGTGTCGCATTTACATTCATTTGAAGTGTAGACGAGGTATGCATGACACTTCGCAATTCATATTATATCTTACCATGAAACATAGAAATGAGATGCGATATCGCGTTTTAAGAAGCATTAGAAATCTATTGCTACGATACGTAGACATCTGCAAACGCTATTTCCTAGCGAGGAAGTTTAGCATTCACATTCATTTGAAGTGTAGACGAGGAATACATAACACTTCGCAAATCATAATATATCTTACCATGAAACATAGAAATGAGATGCGATATCGCGTTTTAAGAAGCATTTGACCCCTATTGCTTCGATACGTAGACATCTGCAAACGCTATTTCCTTGCAAGGAAGTGTCGCATTTACATTCATTTGAAGTGTAGACGAGGAATACATGACACTTCGCAAATCATATTATATCTTACCATGAAACATAGAAATGAGATGCGATATCGCGTTTTAAGAAGCATTAGAACTCTATTGCTACGATAGGTAGACATTCGCAAACGCTATTTCCTTGCAAGGAAGTGTCGCTTTCACATTCATTTGGAGTGTAGACGAGGAATACATAACACTTCGCTAATCATATTATATGTTACCATGAAACATAGAAATGAGATGTGATATCGCGTTTTAAGAATCATAAGAAATCTATTGCTACGATACGTAGACATCTGCAAACGCTATTTCCTTGCAAGGAAGTGTCGCATTTACATTCATTTGAATCGTAGACGAGGAATGCATAACACTTCGCAAATCATATTATATCTTACCATGAAACATAGAAATGAGATGCGATATCGCGTTTTAAGCAGCATTAGAACACTATTGCTACGATAGATAGACATTCGCAAACGCTATTTCCTTGCAAGGAAGTGTCGCATTTACATTCATTTGAAGTGTAGACGAGGTATACATGACACTTCGCAATTCATATTATATCTTACCATGAAACATAGAAATGAGATGCGATATCGCGTTTTAAGAAGCATTAGAAATCTATTGCTACGATACGTAGACATCTGCAAACGCTATTTCCTAGCGAGGAAGTTTCGCATTCACATTCATTTGAAGTGTAGACGAGGAATACATAACACTTCGCAAATCATATTATATCTTACCATGAAACATAGAAATGAGATGTGATATCGCGTTTTAAGAATCATAAGAAATCTATTGCTACGATACGTAGACATCTGCAAACGCTATTTCCTTGCAAGGAAGTGTCGCATTTACATTCATTTGAATCGTAGACGAGGAATGCATAACACTTCGCAAATCATATTATATCTTACCATGAAACATAGAAATGAGATGCGATATCGCGTTTTAAGCAGCATTAGAACACTATTGCTACGATAGATAGACATTCGCAAACGCTATTTCCTTGCAAGGAAGTGTCGCATTTACATTCATTTGAAGTGTAGACGAGGAATACATAACACTTCGCAAATCGTATTATATCTTACCATGAAACATAGAGATGAGTTGCGATATCGCGTTTTAAGAAGCATTAGAACACTATTGCTACGATAGGTAGACATACGCAAACGCTATTTCCTTGCAAGGAAGTGTCGCATTCACATTCATTTGAAGTGTAGACGAGGAATACATAACACTTCGCAAATCACGTTATATCTTACCATGAAACATAGAAGTGAAATGCGATATCGCGTTTTAAGAAGCATTAGAACTCTATTGCTGCTATACCTAGACATCTGCAGACGCTATTTCCTAGCAAGGTAGTGTCGCATTTACATTCATTTGAAGTGTAGACGAGGAATAAATGACACTTCGCAAATCATATTATATCTTACCATGAAACATAGAAATGAGATGCGATATCGCGTTTTAAGAAGCGTTTGAACTCTATTGCTCCGATACGTAGACATCTGCAAACGCTATTTCCTTGCAAGGAAGTGTCGCATTTACATTCATTTGAAGTGTAGACGAGGAATACATAACACTTCGCAAATCATATTATATCTTACCATGAAACATAGAAATGAGATGCGATATCGCGTTTTAAGAAGCATTTGATCTCTATTGCTACGATACGTAGACATCTGCAAACGCTATTTCCTTGCAAGGAAGTGTCGCATTTACATTCATTTGAATCGTAGACGAGGAATGCATAACACTTCGCAAATCATATTATATCTTACCATGAAACATAGAAATGAGATGCGATATCGCGTTTTAAGCAGCATTAGAACAATATTGCTACGATAGATAGACATTCGCAAACGCTATTTCCTTGCAAGGAATTGTCGCATTTACATTCATTTGAAGTGTAGACGAGGAATACATAACACTTCGCAAATCGTATTATATCTTACAATGAAACATAGAGATGAGGTGCGATATCGCGTTTTAAGAAGCATTTGATCTCTATTGCTACGCTACGTAGACATCTGCAAACGCTATTTCCTTGCAAGGAAGTGTCGCATCTACATTCATTTCAATCGTATACGAGGAATGCATAACACATCGCAATGAATATTATATCTTACCATGAAACATAGAAATGTGATGCGATATCGCGTTTTAAGAAGCATTAGAACTCTATTGCAACGATAGGTAGACATCTGCAAACGCTATTTCCTTGCAAGGAAGTGTCGCATTTACATTCATTTGAATCGTAGACGAGGAATGCATAACACTTCGCAAATCATATTATATCTTACCATGAAACATAGAAATGAGATGCGATATCGCGTTTTAAGCAGCATTAGAACACTATTGCTACGATAGATAGACATTCGCAAACGCTATTTCCTTGTAAGGAAGTGTCGCATTTACATTCATTTGAAGTGTAGACGAGGTATGCATTACACTTCGCAATTCATATTATATCTTACCATGAAACATAGAAATGAGATGCGATATCGCGTTTTAAGAAGCATTAGAAATCTATTGCTACGATACGTAGACATCTGCAAACGCTATTTCCTAGCGAGGAAGTTTCGCATTCACATTCATTTGAAGTGTAGACGAGGAATACATAACACTTCGCAAATCATAATATATCTTACCATGAAACATAGAAATGAGATGCGATATCGCGTTTTAAGAAGCATTTGACCCCTATTGCTTCGATACGTAGACATCTGCAAACGCTATTTCCTTGCAAGGAAGTGTCGCATTTACATTCATTTGAAGTGTAGACGAGGAATACATAACACTTCGCAAATCGTATTATATCTTACCATGAAACATAGAGATGAGATGCGATATCGCGTTTTAAGAAGCATTAGAACACTATTGCTACGATAGGTAGACATTCGCAAACGCTATTTCCTTGCAAGGAAGTGTCGCATTCACATTCATTTGAAGTGTAGACGAGGAATACATAACACTTCGCAAATCATATTATATCTTACCATGAAACATAGAAATGAGATGTGATATCGCGTTTTATGAATCATAAGAACTCTATTGCTACGATACGTAGACATCTGTAAACGCTATTTCCTTGCAAGGAAGTGTCGCATTTACATTCATTTGAAGTGTAGACGAGGAATACATAACACTTCGCAAATCATAATATATCTTACCGTGAAACATGGAAATGAGATGCGATATCGCGTTTTAAGAAGCATTTGAACTCTATTGCTTCGATATGTAGACATCTGCAAACGCTATTTCCTTGCAAGGAAGTGTCGCATTTACATTCATTTGAAGTGTAGACGAGGAATACATAACACTTCGCAAATCATATTATATCTTACCATGAAACATAGAGATGAGATGCGATATCGCGTATTAAGAAGCATTAGAACACTATTGCTATGATAGGTAGACATTCGCAAACGCTATTTCCTTGCAAGGAAGTGTCGCATTTACATTCATTTGAAGTGTAGACGAGGAATACATAACACTTCGCAAATCATATTATATCTTACCATGAAACATAGAAATGAGATGCGATATCGCGTTTTAAGAAGCATTTGAACTCTATTGCTACGATACGTAGACATCTGCAAACGCTATTTCCTTGCAAGGAAGTGTCGCATTTACATTCATTTCAATCGTAGACGAGGAATGCATAACACTTCGCAATGAATATTATATCTTACCATGAAACATAGAAATGAGATGCGATATCGCGTTTTAAGAATCATAAGAACTCTATTGCTACGATACGTAGACATCTGCAAACGCTATTTCCTTGCAAGGAAGTGTCGCATTTACATTCATTTGAAGTGTAGACGAGGAATACATAACACTTCGCAAATCATATTATATCTTACCATGAAACATAGAAATGAGATGCGATATCGCGTTTTAAGAAGCATTAGAACTCTATTGCTACGATACCTAGACATCTGCATCGCTAATTCCTTGCAAGTAAGTGTCGCATTTACATTCACTTGAAGTGTGGACGAGGAATACATGACACTTCGCAAATCATATTATATCTTACCATGAAACATAGAAATGAGATGCGATATCGCGTTTTAAGAAGCATTACAAATCTATTGCTGCGATAGGTAGACATCTGCAAACACTATTCCCTTACAAGGAAGTGTCGCATTAACATTCATTTGAAGTGTAGACGAGGAATACATAACACTTCGCAAATCATATTATATCTTACCATGAAACATAGGAATGAGATGTGATATCGCGTTCTAAGAATCATAAGAACTCTATTGCTACGATACGTAGACATCTGCAAACGCTATTTCCTTGCAAGTAAGTGTCGCATTTACATTCATTTGAAGTGCAGACGAGGAATACATAACACTTCGCAAATCATATTATATCTTACCATGAAACATAGAAATGAGATGCGATATCGCGTTTTAAGAAGCATTAGAAATCTATTGCTACGATACGTAGACATCTGCAAACGCTATTTCCTAGCGAGGAAGTTTCGCATTCACATTCATTTGAAGTGTAGACGAGGAATACATAACACTTCGCAAATCATAATATATCTTACAATGAAACATAGAAATGAGATGCGATATCGCGTTTTAAGAAGCATTTGAACCCTATTGCTTCGATACGTAGACATCTGCAAACGCTATTTCCTTGCAAGGAAGTGTCGCATTTACATTCATTTGAAGTGTAGACGAGGAATACATAACACTTCGCAAATCGTATTATATCTTACCATGAAACATAGAGATGAGATGCGATATCGCGTTTTAAGAAGCATTAGAACACTATTGCTACGATAGGTAGACATTCGCAAACGCTATTTCCTTGCAAGGAAGTGTCGCATTCACATTCATTTGAAGTGTAGACGAGGAATACATAACACTTCGCAAATCATATTATATCTTACCATGAAACATAGAAATGAGATGTGATATCGCGTT
>NW_027490949.1:0-27353 GCF_050948175.1 Xylocopa sonorina | reverse complement strand
CTTAAATCGCGATATCGCATCTCATTTTATGTTTTGTGATAAGATATAATATTCATTGCGAAGTGTCATGTATACCTCGTAATCACTCCAAAAGAATGTAAATGCGACTATTGCTTGCTACGAAATAGCGTTTGCAGATGTCTACGTATCGTAGCAATAGAGTTTTAGTGCTACTTAAATCGCGATATCGCAACTCATATATATGTTTCGTAATAAGATATAATATTCATTGCGAAGTGTCATGTATACCACGTATTCACTTCAAAAGAATGTAAGTGCGACACTTCCATGCTAGGAAATAGCGTTTGCAGATGTCTCCGCATCGAGGCCATAGTGTTCTAATGCTTCTTAAAACGCGAAATCGCATCTCTCTTCTATGTTACATGATAAGATATAATATTCATTGCGAAGTGTCATGTATAAATCGTATTCCTCCAAACGAATGTAAATGCGACACTTCCTTGCTAGGAAATGGCGTATTCAGATGTCTACGTATCGTAGCAATAGAGTTCTAATGCTACTTAAATCGCGATATCGCATCTCATTTATATGTTTCGTGATAAGATATAATATTCATCGCGAAGTGTCAGGTATACCTCGTATTCACTTCAAAAGAATGTAAATGCGACACTTCCATGCTAGGAAATAGCGTCTGCAGATGTCTACGCGTCGAGGCAATAGAGTTCTAATGCTTCTTAAAACGTGATATCGAATCTCAATTCTATGTTTCATTATAAGATATAATATTCATTGCGAAGTGTCATGTATACCTCGTATTCACATCAAAAGAATGTAAATGCGACTATTCCTTGCTAGGGCATAGCGTTTGCAGATGCCTACGTATCGTAGCAATAGAGTTCTAATGCTTCTTAGATCGCGATATCGCATCTCATTTCTATGTTTCGTGATAAGTTATAATATTCATTCCGAAGTGTCCATGTAAACTCGAATTCACTTCAAACGAAAGTAAATGCGACTATTGTTTGCTAGGAAATAGCGATTGCAGATGTCTACGTATCGTAGCAATAGAGTTCTAATGCTTCTCAAAACGCGATATCGCATCTCATTTCTATGTTTCCCGATAAGATATAATATTCATTGCGAAGTGTCATGTACACCTCGTATTCACTTCAAAAGAATGTAAATGCGACCACTTCCATGCTAGGAAATAGCGTTTGCAGATGTTTCCGCATCGAGGCCATAGAGTTCTTATGGCTTCTTAAATCGCGATATCGCTTCTCTCTTCTATGTTTCATGATATGATTATAATATTCATAGCGAAGTGTCATGTATACCTCGTATTCACTTCAAGAGAATGTAAATGCGATACTTCCATGCTAGGAAATAGCGTTTGCAGATGTCTCTGCATCGAGGCCATAGAGTTCTAATGAATCTTAAAACGCGATAACGCATCTCTCTCCTATGTTTCATGATAAGATATAATACTCATTGCGAAGTGTCATGTATACCTCGTATTCTCTCCAATCGAATGTAAATGCGACACTTCCTTGCTAGGAAATGGCGTATTCAGATATCTACGTATCGTAGCAATGGTGTTTTAATGCTACTTAAATCGCGATATCGCATCTCATTTCTATGTTTCGTGATAAGATATAATAATCATTGCGAAGTGTCATGTATACCTCGTATTCACTCCAAATGAATGTAATCGCGACTATTGCCTTGCTAGGAAATAGCGTTTGCAGATGTCTACGTATCGTAGCAATTGAGTTCTGATGCTACTTAAATCGCGATATCGCATCTCATTTATATGTTTCGTGATAAGATATAATATTCATTGCGAAGTGTCATGTATACCACGTATTCACTTCAAAAGAATGTAAGTGCGACGCTTCCATGCTAGGAATAGCGTTTGCAGATGTCTCCGCATCGAGGGCCACAGAGTTCTAATGCTTCTTAAAACGGCGATATCGCATCTCTCTTCTATGTTTCATGATAAGGTATAATATTCATTGGGAAGTGACATGTATGCCTCGTATTCATTTCAAAAGAATGTAAATGCGACTATTGCTTGATAGGAAATATCGTTTGCAGATGTCTACGTATCGTAGCAATAGTGTTCTAATGCTACTTAAATCGCGATATCGCATCTCATTTATATGTTTCGTGATAAGATATAATATTCATCGCGAAGTGTCAGGTATACCTCGTATTCACTTCAAAAGAATGTAAATGCGACACTTCCATGCTAGGAAGATAGCGTCTGCAGATGTCTACGCGTCGAGGCAATAGAGGTTCTAATGCTTCTTAAAACGTGATATCGAATCTCAATTCTATGTTTCATTATAAGATATAATATTCATTGCGAAGTGTCATGTATACCTCGTATTCACATCAAAAGAATGTAAATGCGACTATTCCTTGCTAGGGCATAGCGTTTGCAGATGCCTACGTATCGTAGCAATAGAGTTCTAATGCTTCTTAGATCGCGATATCGCATCTCATTTCTATGTTTCGTGATAAGTTATAATATTCATTCCGAAGTGTCATGTAAACCTCGAATTCACTTCAAACGAAAGTAAATGCGACTATTGGTTGCTAGGAAATAGCGATTGCAGATGTCTACGTATCGTAGCAATAGAGTTCTAATGCTTCTCAAAACGCGATATCGCATCTCATTTCTATGTTTCCCGATAAGATATAATATTCATTGCGAAGTGTCATGTTACACCTCGTATTCACTTCAAAAGAATGTAAATGCGACACTTCCATGCTAGGAAATAGCGTTTGCAGATGTTTCCGCATCGAGGCCATAGAGTTCTTATGCTTCTTAAATCGCGATATCGCTTCTCTCTTCTATGTTTCATGATATGATATAATATTCATAGCGAAGTGTCATGTATACCTCGTATTCACTTCAAGAGAATGTAAATGCGATACTTCCATGCTAGGAAATAGCGTTTGCAGATGTCTCTGCATCGAGGCCATAGAGTTCTAATGAATCTTAAAACGCGATAACGCATCTCTCTCCTATGTTTCATGATAAGATATAATACTCATTGCGAAAGTGTCATGGTATACCTCGTATTCTCTCCAATCGAATGTAAATGCGACACTTCCTTGCTAGGAAATGGCGTATTCAGATATCTACGTATCGTAGCAATGTGTTTTAATGCTACTTAAATCGCGATATCGCATCTCATTTCTATGTTTCGTGATAAGATATAATAATCATTGCGAAGTGTCATGTATACCTCGTATTCACTCCAAATGAATGTAATCGCGACTATTGCTTGCTAGGAAATAGCGTTTGCAGATGTCTACGTATCGTAGCAATTGAGTTCTGATGCTACTTAAATCGCGATATCGCATCTCATTTATATGTTTCGTGATAAGATATAATATTCATTGCGAAAGTGTCATGTATACCACGTATTCACTTCAAAAGAATGTAAGGTGCGACGCTTCCATGCTAGGAAATAGCGTTTGCAGATGTCTCCGCATCGAGGCCACAGAGTTCTAATGCTTCTTAAAACGCGATATCGCATCTCTCTTCTATGTTTCATGATAAGGTATAATATTCATTGGGAAGTGACATGTATGCCTCGTATTCATTTCAAAAGAATGTAAATGCGACTATTGCTTGATAGGAAATATCGTTTGCAGATGTCTACGTATCGTAGCAATAGTGTTCTAATGCTACTTAAATCGCGATATCGCATCTCATTTCTATGTTTCGTGATAAGATATAATAATCATTGCGAAGTGTCATGTATACCTCGTATTCACTCCAAATGAATGTAAATGCGACTATTGCTTGCTAGGAAATAGCGTGTGCAGATGTCTACGTATCGTAGCAATAGAGTTCTGATTGCTACTTAAATCGCGATATCGCATCTCATTTATATGTTTCGTGATAAGATATAATATTCATTGCGAAGTGTCATGTATACCTCTTATTCACTTCAAAAGAATGTAAGTGCGACACTTCCATGCTAGGAAATAGCGTTTGCAGATGTCTCCACATCGAGGCCACAGAGTCCTAATGCTTCTTAAAACGCGATATCGCATCTCTCTTCTATGTTTCGTGATAAGATATAATAATCATTGCGAAGTGTCATGTACACCTCGTTTTCAATTCAAAAGAAAGCAAATGCGACTACTGCTTGCTGGGGAAATAGCGTTTGCAGATGTCTACGTATCGTAGCAATAGAGTTCTAATGCTACTTAAATCGCAATATCGCATCTCATTTCTATGTTTCGTGATAAGATATAATAATCATAGCGAAGTGTCATGTACACCTCGTTTTCAATTCTAAAGAAAGCAAATGCGACTACTGCTTGCTGGGAAATAGCGTTTGCAGATGTCTACGTATCGTAGCAATAGAGTTCTAATGCTACTTAAATCGCAATATCGCATCTCGTTTATATGTTTCGTGATAAGATATAATATTCATTGCGAAGTGTCATGTGCACCTCGTATTCACTTCAAAAGAATGTAAGTGCGACACTTCCATGCTAGGAAATAGCGTTTGCAGATGTTTCCGCATCGAGGGCCATAGAGTACTAATGCTTCTTTAAACGCGAAATCGCATCTCTCTTCTATGTTACATGATAAGATATAATATTCATTGCGAAGTGTCATGTATACCTCGTAATTCCCTCCAAACGAATGTAAATGCGACTCTTCCTTGCTAGGAAATGGGCGTATTCAGATGTCTACGTATCGTAGCAATAGAGTTTCTAATGATAGGTTAAATCGCGATATCGCATCTCATTTATATGGTTCGTGATAAGATATAATATTCATCGCGAGGTGTCAGGTATACCTCGTATTCACTTCAAAAGAATGTAAATGCGACACTTCCATGCTAGGAAGTAGCGTCTGCAGATGTCTACGCGTCGAGGCAATAGAGTTCTAATGCTTCTTAAAACGCGATATCGAATTTCAATTCTATGTTTCATTATAAGATATAATATCATTGCGAAGTGTCATGTATACCTCGTATTCACATCAAAAGAATGTAAATGCGACTATTCCTTGCTAGGGCATAGCGTTTGCAGATCCTACGTATCGTAGCAATAGGGTTCTAATGCTTCTTAGATCGCGATATCGCATCTCATATCTATGTATCGTGATAAGTTATAATATTCATTCCGAAGTGTCATGAAAACCTCGAATTCACTTCAAAAAGAATGCAAATGCGACTATTGGTTGCTAGGAAATAGCAATTGCAGATGTCTACGTATCGTAGCAATAGAGTTCTAATGCTTCTCAAAACGCGATATCGCATCTCATTTCTATGTTTCCCGATAAGATATAATATTCATTGCGAAGTGTCATGTACACCTCGTATTCATTTCAAAAGAATGTAAGTGCGACGCTTCCATGCTAGGAAATAAGCGTTTGCAGATGTCTCCGCATCGAGGCCACAGAGTTCTAATGCTTCTTAAAACGCGATATCGCATCTCTCTTCTATGTTTCATGATAAGGTATAATATTCATTGGGAAGTGACATGTATGCCTCGTATTCATTTCAAAAGAATGTAAATGCGACTATTGCTTGATAGGAAATATCGTTTGCAGATGGTCTACGTATCGTAGCAATAGTGTTCTAATGCTACTTAAATCGCGATATCGCATCTCATTTCTATGTTTCGTGATAAGATATAATAATCATTGCGAAGTGTCATGTATACCTCGTATTCACTCCAAATGAATGTAAAATGCGACTATTGCTTGCTAGGAAATAGCGTGTGCAGATGTCTACGTATCGTAGCAATAGAGTTCTGATGCTACTTAAATCGCGATATCGCATCTCATTTATATGTTTCGTGATAAGATATAATATTCATTGCGAAGTGTCATGTATACCTCTTATTCACTTCAAAAGAATGTAAGTGCGACACTTCCATGCTAGGAAATAGCGTTTGCAGATGTCTCCACATCGAGGCCACAGAGTCCTAATGCTTCTTAAAACGCGATATCGCATCTCTCTTCTATGTTTCGTGATAAGATATAATAATCATTGCGAAGTGTCATGTACACCTCGTTTTCAATTCAAAAGAAAGCAAATGCGACTACTGCTTGCTGGGAAATAGCGTTTGCAGATGTCTACGTATCGTAGCAATAGAGTTCTAATGCTACTTAAATCGCAATATCGCATCTCATTTCTATGTTTCGTGATAAGATATAATAATCATAGCGAAGTGTCATGTACACCTCGTTTTCAATTCAAAAGAAAAGCAAATGCGACTACTGCTTGCTGGGAAATAGCGTTTGCAGATGTCTACGTATCGTAGCAATAGAGTTCTAATGCTACTTAAATCGCAATATCGCATCTCGTTTATATGTTTCGTGATAAGATATAATATTCATTGCGAAGTGTCATGTGCACCTCGTATTCACTTCAAAAGAATGTAAGTGCGACACTTCCATGCTAGGAAATAGCGTTTGCAGATGTTTCCGCATCGAGGCCATAGAGTACTAATGCTTCTTTAAACGCGAAATCGCATCTCTCTCTATGTTACATGATAAGATATAATATTCATTGCGAAGTGTCATGTATACCTCGTATTCCCTCCAAACGAATGTAAATGCGACTCTTCCTTGCTAGGAAATGGCGTATTCAGATGTCTACGTATCGTAGCAATAGAGTTCTAATGCTAGTTAAATCGCGATATCGCATCTCATTTATATGGTTCGTGATAAGATATAATATTCATCGCGAGGTGTCAGGTATACCTCGTATTCACTTCAAAAGAATGTAAATGCGACACTTCCATGCTAGGAAGTAGCGTCTGCAGATGTCTACGCGTCGAGGCAATAGAGTTCTAATGCTTCTTAAAACGCGATATCGAATTTCAATTCTATGTTTCATTATTAGATATAATATTCATTGCGAAAGTGTCATGTATACCTCGTATTCACATCAAAAGAATGTAAATGCGACTATTCCTTGCTAGGGCATAGCGTTTGCAGATGCCTACGTATCGTAGCAATAGGGTTCTAATGCTTCTTAGATCGCGATATCGCATCTCATATTTATGTATCGTGATAAGTTATAATATTCATTCCGAAGTGTCATGAAAACCTCGAATTCACTTCAAAAGAATGCAAATGCGACTATTGGTTTGCTAGGAAATAGCAATTGCAGATGTCTACGTATCGTAGCAATAGAGTTCTAATGCTTCTCAAAACGCGATATCGCATCTCATTTCTATGTTTCCCGATAAGATATAATATTCATTGCGAAGTGTCATGTACACCTCGTATTCACTTCAAAAGAATGTAAATGCGACACTTCCATGCTAGGAAATAGCGTTTGCAGATGTTTCCGCATCGAGGCCATAGAGTTCTTATGCTTCTTAAATCGCGATATCGCATCTCATTTCTATGTTTCCCGATAAGATATAATATTCATTGCGAAGTGTCATGTACAACCTCGTATTCATTTCAAAAGAATGTAAATGCGACACTTCCATGCTAAGAAATAGCGACTGCAGATGTCTACGCGTCGAGGCATTAGAGTTCTAATGCTTCTTAAAACGCGATATCGCATCTCACTTCTATGTTTCATGATAAGATATAATATTCATTGCGAAGTTTCATGTATACCTCGTATACCCTCCAAACGAATGTAAATGCGACACATCCTTGCTAGGAAATGGCGTATTCAGATATCTACGTATCGTAGCAATAGAGTTCTAATGCTACTTGAATCGCAATATCGCATCTCATTTATATGTTTCTTGATAAGATATAATATTCATCGCGAAGTGTGAGGTATACCTCGTATTCACTTCAAAAGAATGTAAATGCGACACTTCCATGCTAGGGAATAGCTTTTGCAGATATCTACGTATCGTAGCGATAGAGATCTAATGCTTCTTAGAACGCGATATCGCATCTCACTTTTATGTTTCATGATAAGATATAATATTCATTGCGAAATGTCATGTATGCCTCGTATTCACTTCAAAAGAATGTAAATGCGACACTTCCATGCTAGGAAGTAGCGTTTGCAGATGTCTACGTATCGTAGCATTAGGGTTCTAATGCTTCTTGGAACGCGATATCGCATCTCACATCTATGTTCCATGATAAGATATAATATTCATTGCGAAGTGTCATGTATACCTCGATTTCACTTCACAAGAATGTAAATGCGACACTTCCTTGCTAGGAAATATTGTTTGCAGATGTCTACGTATCACAGCAATAGAGTTCTAATGCTTCTTAGAAAGCGATATCGCATCTCACTTCTATGTTTCATGATAAGATATAATATTCATTGCGATGTGTCATGTATACCTCGTATTCACTTCAAACGAATGTAAATGCGACACTTCCATGCTAGGAAATAGCGTTGCAGATGGCTACGTATCGTAGCACTAGAGTTCTAATGCTTCTTAGAAAGCGATATCGCATCTCACTTCTATGTTTCATGATAAGATATAATATTCATAGCGAAGTGTCATGTATACCTCGTATTCACTTCAAACGAATGTAAATGCGACACTTCCATGCTAGGAAATAGCGTTTGCAGATGTCTACGTGTCGTAGCAATAGAGTTTCTCATGCATCTTAAAACGCGATATCGCATCTCACCTCTATGTTTCATGATAAGATATAATATTCATTATGGAGTGATATGTATACCTCGTACTCACTTCAAAGGAATGTAAATGCGACCCTTCCATGCTAGGGAATTGCCTTTGCAGATGTCCTACGAATCGTAGCAATAGAGTTCTAATGCTCACCTAAAATGCGATATCGCACCTCTCTTTCTATGTTTCATGATAAGGTATTATATTCATTGCGAAGTGTCATGTATACCTCGTTATTCACTTCAAAAGAATGCAAATGCGACACTTCCTTGCTAGGAAATATTGTTTGCAGATGTCTACGTATCACAGCAATAGAGTAATAATGCTTCTTAAAACGAGATGTCGTATTTCATTTCTATGTTTTCGTAATAAGATATAATACTCATTGTGTAATGTTATGTAAACCTCGTATTCACTTCAGTGGAATGTAAGTGCCACATGTCCATGCTAGGAAATAGAGTTTGCAGATGTCTACGCATATTAGCAATAGAGTTCTAATGCTTCTCAAAACGCGATATAGCACCTCATTCCTATGTTTCATGATAAGATAAAATATTCATTGCGAAGTGTCATGTATATCTCAAATTCACTTCAAAAGAATGTAAATGCGACACTTCCATGCGAGGAAATAGCGTTTGCAGATGTCTACGCATCGCAGCAATAGAGTTCTAATGCTTCCTAAAACGCGATATCGCACCTCTCTTCTATGCTTCATGATAAGGTATTAATATTCATTGCGAAGTGTCATGTATACCACGTATTCACTTCAAAGGGAATGTAAATGCGACACTTCCTTGCTAGGAAATATTGTTTGCAGATGTCTACGTATCACAGCAATAGAGTACTAATGCTTCTTAAAACGAGATGTCGTATTTCATTTCTATGTTTCGTAATAAGATATAATACTCATTGTGTAATGTTATGTATACCTAGTATTCACTTCAGTGGAATTTAAGTGCCACATGTCCATGCTAGGAAATAGAGTTTGCAGATGTCTACGTATAATAGCAATAGAGTTCTAATGCTTCTCAAAACGCGATATAGCACCTCATTCCTATGTTTCATGATAAGCTATAATATTCATTGCGAAGTGTCATGTATATCTCGTATTCACTTCAAAATAATGTAAATGCGACACTTCCATGCTAGGAAATAGCGTTTGCAGATGTCTACGTATCGCAGCAATAGAGTTCTTATGCTTCCTAAAACGCGATATCGCATCTCTCTTATATGTTTCGTGATAAGGTATAATATCCATTGAGAAGTGTCATGTATACCTCGTACTCACTTCAAGAGAATGTAAATGCGACCCTTCCATGCTAGGAAATAGCGTTTGCAGATGTCTAAGTATCGTAGCAATAGAGTTCTAATGCTTCTTAGAACGCGATATCGCATCTGACATCTATGTTTCATGTTAAGATATAATATTCATTGCGAAGTGTCATGTATACCTCGTATTCACTTCAAAAGAATGTAAATGCGACACTTCCTTGCTAGGAAATAGCGTTTGCAGATGTCTACGTGTCGTAGCAATAGAGTTCTCATGCATCTTAAAACGCGATATCGCATCTCACCTCTATGTTTCATGATAAGATATAATATTCATTATGGAGTGATATGTATACCTCGTACTCACTTCAAAGGAATGTAAATGCGACCCTTCCATGCTAGGGAATTGCCTTTGCAGATGTCTACGAATCGTAGCAATAGAGTTCTAATGCTCCCTAAAATGCGATATCGCACCTCTCTTCTATGTTTCATGATAAGGTATTATATTCATTGCGAAGTGTCATGTATACCTCGTATTCACTTCAAAAGAATGCAAATGCGACACTTCCTTGCTAGGAAATATTGTTTGCAGATGTCTACGTATCACAGCAATAGAGTAATAATGCTTCTTAAAACGAGATGTCGTATTTCATTTCTATGTTTCGTAATAAGATATAATACTCATTGTGTAATGTTATGTAAACCTCGTATTCACTTCAGTGGAATGTAAGTGCCACATGTCCATGCTAGGAAATAGAGTTTGCAGATGTCTACGCATATTAGCAATAGAGTTCTAATGCTTCTCAAAACGCGATATAGCACCTCATTCCTATGTTTCATGATAAGATAAAATATTCATTGCGAAGTGTCATGTATATCTCAAATTCACTTCAAAAGAATGTAAATGCGACACTTCCATGCGAGGAAATAGCGTTTGCAGATGTCTACGCATCGCAGCAATAGAGTTCTAATGCTTCCCAAAACGCGATATCGCACCTCTCTTCTATGCTTCATGATAAGGTATAATATTCATTGCGAAGTGTCATGTATACCACGTATTCACTTCAAAGGAATGTAAATGCGACACTTCCTTGCTAGGAAATATTGTTTGCAGATGTCTACGTATCACAGCAATAGAGTACTAATGCTTCTTAAAACGAGATGTCGTATTTCATTTCTATGTTTCGTAATAAGATATAATACTCATTGTGTAATGTTATGTATACCTAGTATTCACTTCAGTGGAATTTAAGTGCCACATGTCCATGCTAGGAAATAGAGTTTGCAGATGTCTACGTATAATAGCAATAGAGTTCTAATGCTTCTCAAAACGCGATATAGCACCTCATTCCTATGTTTCATGATAAGCTATAATAATCATTGCGAAGTGTCATGTATATCTCGTATTCACTTCAAAATAATGTAAATGCGACACTTCCATGCTAGGAAATAGCGTTTGCAGATGTCTACGTATCGCAGCAATAGAGTTCTTATGCTTCCTAAAACGCGATATCGCATCTCTCTTATATGTTTCGTGATAAGGTATAATATCCATTGAGAAGTGTCATGTATACCTCGTACTCACTTCAAGAGAATGTAAATGCGACCCTTCCATGCTAGGAAATAGCGTTTGCAGATGTCTAAGTATCGTAGCAATAGAGTTCTAATGCTTCTTAGAACGCGATATCGCATCTGACATCTATGTTTCATGTTAAGATATAATATTCATTGCGAAGAGTCATGTATACCTCGTATTCACTTCAAAAGAATGTAAATGCGACACTTCCTTGCTAGGAAATATTGTTTGCAGATGTCTACGTATCACAGCAATAGAGTACTAATCCTTCTTAAAACGCGATATCGCATCTCACTGCTATGTTTCATGATAAGATATAATATTCATTATGGAGTGTTATGTATACATCGTACTCACTTCAAAAGAAAGTAAATGCGACCCTTCCATGCTAGGAAATAGCCTTTGCAGATGTCTACGTATCGTAGCTATAGAGTTCTAATGCTTCTCAAAACGCGATGTAGCACCTCATTCCTATGTTTCATGATAAGATATAATATTCATTGCGAAGTGTCATGTATACCTCGATTTCACTTCACAAGAATGTAAATGCGACACTTCCTTGCTAGGAAATATTGTTTGCAGATGTCTACGTATCACAGTAATAGAGTAATAATGCTTCTTAAAACGAGATGCCGTATTTCATTTCTATGTTTCGTAATAAGATATAATACTCATTGTGTAATGTTATGTATACCTCGTATTCACTTCAGTGGAATGTAAGTGCCACATGTCCATGCTAGGAAATAGAGTTTGCAGATGTCTACGCATATTAGCAATAGAGTTCTAATGCTTCTCAAAACGCGATATAGCACCTCATTCCTATGTTTAATGATAAGATATAATATTCATTGCGAAGTGTCATGTATATCTCGTATTCACTTCAAAAGAATGTAAATGCGACACTTCCATGCTAGGAAGTAGCGTTTGCAGATGTCTACGTATCGCAGCAATAGGGTTCTAATCCTTCTTAGAACGCGATATCGCATCTCACTGCTATGTTTCATGAAAAGATATAATATTCATTATGGAGTGTTATGTATACCTCGTATTCACTTCAAAAGAATGTAAATGCGACACTTCCTTGCTAGGAAATATTGTTTGCAGATGTCTACGTATCACAGCAATAGAGTACTAATGCCTCTTAAAACGAGATGTCGTATTTCACTTCTATGTTTCGTAATAAGATATAATATTCATTGTGTAATGTTATGTATACCTCGTATTCACTTCAGTGGAATGTAAGTGCGAAATTTCCTCGCTAGGAAATAGAGTTTGCAGATGTCTACGTATAATAGCAATAGAGTTCTAATGCTTCTCAAAACGCGACGTAGCACCTCATTCCTATGTTTCATGATAAGCTATAATATTCATTGCGAAGTGTCATGTATATCTCGTATTCACTTCTAAGGAATGTAAATGCGACACATCCATGCTAGGAAATAGCGTTTGCATATGTCTACGTATCGCAGCAATAGAGTTCGAATGCTTCCTAAAACGCGATATCGCATCTCTATTCTATGTTTCATGATAAGGTATAATATTCATTGCGAAGTGTCATGTATACCTCGTATTCACTTCAAGTGAATGTAAATGCGACACTTCCATGCTAGGAACTAGCGTTTGCAGATGTCTACGTATCATAGCCATAGAGTTCTAATGCTTCTCAAAACGCGATATCGCATCTCACTGCTATGTTTCATGAGAAGATATAATATTCATTATGGAGTGTTATGTATACCTCGTATTCACAACAAAAGAATGTAAATGCGGCACTTCCGTGCTAGGAAACAGCGTTTGCAGATGTCTACGTATCGTAGCAATAGGGTTCTAATGCTTCTTAAAACGCGATATCGCATCTCACTTCTATCTTTCATGATAAGATATAATATTCATTGCGAAGTGTCATGTATACCACGATTTCACTTCACAAGAATGTAAATGCGACACTTCCTTGCTAGGAAATATAGTTTGCAAGATGTTTACGTATCACAGCAATAGAGTACTAATGCTTCTTAAAACGAGATGTCGTATTTAATTTCTATGTTCCGTAGTAAGATATAATATTCATTGTGTAATGTTATGCATACCTCGTATTCACTTCAAAAGTATGTAAGTGCGACACTTCCTTGCTAGGAAATATTGTTTGCAGATGTCTACGTATCGTAGAAATGAAGTTCTAGTGCTTCTTAAATCACGATATCGCATCTCATTTCTATGTTTCGTGAGAAGGTGTAATATTCATTGCGAAGTGTCATGTATACATGGTATTCACTTCAAAAGAATGTAAATGCGACACTTTCTTGCTAGGAGATATTGTTTGCAGATGTATACGTATCGTCGCAATAGAGCTCTAATGCTTCTCAAAACGCGAAATCGCAACTCATTCCTATGTTTCATGATAAGATATAATATTAATTGCGAAGTGTCATGTATATCTCGTATTCACTTCAATAGAATGTAAATGCGAAACTTCCATGCTAGGAAATATCGTTTGCAGATGTCTACGTATCCTAGCAATAGAGTTCTAATGCTTCTCAAAACGAGATATCGCAAATCGTTCCAATGTTTCATGATAAGATATAATATTCATTGCGAAGTGTCATGTATAGCTCGTATTCACTTCAAAAGAATGTAAATGCGAAACTTCCATGCTAGGAAATAGCGTTTGCAGATGTCTACGTATCGTAGCGATAGAGTTCTAATGCTTCTTAAAACGAGATGTCGCATTTCATTTCCATGCTTCGTAATAAGATATAATATTCATTGTGGAGTGTCATGCATACCTCGTACTCACATCACAAGAATGTAAATGCGACACATCCATGCAAGGAAATAGCGTTTGCAGATGTCAACGTATTTTAGCAATTGAGATCTAATGCTTCTCTATACGCGATATCGCATCTCATTCCTATGTTTCCTTATAAGATATAATACTCATTGCGAAGAGTCACGTATACCTCGTATTCACTTCAAATGAATGTAAATGTGACACTTCCATGCTAGGAAATAGCGTTTGCAGATGTCTACGTATCGTAGCAATAGAATTCTAATGTTGCTTAGAACGCGATATCGCATCTCACTTCTATGTTTCATGATAAGATATAATATTCATTGCGATGTGTCATGTATACCTCGTATTCACTTCAAAAGAATGTAAATGCGACACTTCCTTGCTAGGAAATAACATTTGCAGATGTCTACGCATCGTAGCAATGGAGTTCTAGCGCTTCTTAAATCGCGATATCGCATCTCACTTCTATGTTTCGAGATAAGATATAATATTCATTGCGAAGAGTCATGTATACCTCGTATTCACTTCAAAAGAATGTAAATGCGACACTTCCTTGCTAGGAAGTAGCGTTTCCAGATGACCACGTATCGTAAAAATAGAGTTCTAATGCTTCTTAAAACAAGATGTCGCACTTCATTTCTATGTTTCGTGATAAGATAAAATATTCATTGCGAAGTGTCATGTATACCTCGTATTCACTTCAAAAGAATGTAAATGCGACACTTCCATGCTAGGAAATAGCCTCTGCAGATGTCTACGTATCGTAGCAATAGAGTTCTAATGCTACTTAAAACGTGATGTCGTATTTCATTTCTATGTTTCGTGATAAGAAATAATATTCATTGTGGAGTGTTATGTATACCTCGTATTGACTTCAAAAGAATGTAAATGCTACACTTCCTTGCTAGGAAATAACATTTGCAGATGTCTACGCATCGTAGCCATAGAGTTCTAGTGCTTCTTAAACAGCGATATCGCATTTCACTTCTATGTTTCGTGATAAGACATAATATTCATTGTGAAGTGTTATGTATACCTCGTATTATCTTCAAAAGAATGTAAATGCGGCACTTCCGTGCTAGGATACAGCGTTTGCAGATGTCTACGTATCGTAGCAATAGGGTTCTAATGCTTCTTAAAACGCGATATCGCATCTCACTTCTATCTTTCATGATAAGATATAATATTCATTGTGAAGTGTTATGTATACCTCGATTTCACTTCACAAGAATGTAAATGCGACACTTCCTTGCTAGGAAATATAGTTTGCAAGATGTTTACGTATCACAGCAATAGAGTACTAATGCTTCTTAAAACGAGATGTCGTATTTAATTTCTATGTTCCGTAGTAAGATATAATATTCATTGTGTAATGTTATGCATACCTCGCATTCACTTCAAAAGTATGTAAGTGCGACACTTCCTTGCTAGGAAATATTGTTTGCAGATGTCTACGTATCGTAGAAATGAAGTTCTAGTGCTTCTTAAATCACGATATCGCATCTCATTTCTATGTTTCGTGAGAAGGTGTAATATTCATTGCGAAGTGTCATGTATACATGGTATTCACTTCAAAAGAATGTAAATGCGACACTTTCTTGCTAGGAGATATTGTTTGCAGATGTATACGTATCGTCGCAATAGAGCTCTAATGCTTCTCAAAACACGAAATCGCAACTCATTCCTATGTTTCATGATAAGATATAATATTAATTGCGAAGTGTCATGTATATCACGTATTCACTTCAATAGAATGTAAATGCGAAACTTCCATGCTAGGAAATATCGTTTGCAGATGTCTACGTATCCTAGCAATAGAGTTCTAATGCTTCTCAAAACGAGATATCGCAAATCGTTCCAATGTTTCATGATAAGATATAATATTCATTGCGAAGTGTCATGTATAGCTCGTATTCACTTCAAAAGAATGTAAATGCGAAACTTCCATGCTAGGAAATAGCGTTTGCAGATGTCTACGTATCGTAGCGATAGAGTTCTATTGCTTCTTAGAACGCGATATCGCATATCACTTCTATGTTTCATGATAAGATGTAATATTCATTGCGAAGTGTCATGTATACCTCGTATTCACTTCAAAAGAATGTAAATGCGAAACTTCCAGGCTAGGAAGTAGCGTTTGCAGATGTCTACGTGTCGTAGCGATAGAGTTCTAATGCTTCTTAAAACGAGATGTCGCATTTCATTTCCATGCTTCGTAATAAGATATAATATTCATTGTGGAGTGTCATGCATACCTCGTACTCACATCACAAGAATGTAAATGCGACACATCCATGCAAGGATATAGCGTTTGCAGATGTCAACGTATTTTAGCAATTGAGATCTAATGCTTCTCAATACGCGATATCGCATCTCATTCCTATGTTTCCTTATAAGATATAATACTCATTGCGAAGAGTCACGTATACCTCGTATTCACTTCAAATGAATGTAAATGTGACACTTCCATGCTAGGAAATAGCGTTTGCAGATGTCTACGTATCGTAGCAATAGAATTCTAATGTTGCTTAGAACGCGATATCGCATCTCACTTCTATGTTTCATGATAAGATATAATATTCATTGCGATGTGTCATGTATACCTCGTATTCACTTCAAAAGAATGTAAATGCGACACTTCCTTGCTAGGAAATAACATTTGCAGATGTCTACGCATCGTAGCAATGGAGTTCTAGCGCTTCTTAAATCGCGATATCGCATCTCACTTCTATGTTTCGAGATAAGATATAATATTCATTGCGAAGAGTCATGTATACCTCGTATTCACTTCAAAAGAATGTAAATGCGACACTTCCTTGCTAGGAAGTAGCGTTTCCAGATGACCACGTATCGTAAAAATAGAGTTCTAATGCTTCTTAAAACAAGATGTCGCACTTCATTTCTATGTTTCGTGATAAGATAAAATATTCATTGCGAAGTGTCATGTATACCTCGTATTCACTTCAAAAGAATGTAAATGCGACACTTCCATGCTAGGAAATAGCCTTTGCAGATGTCTACGTATCGCAGCAATAGGGTTCTAATCCTTCTTAGAACGCGATATCGCATCTCACTGCTATGTTTCATGAAAAGATATAATATTCATTATGGAGTGTTATGTATACCTCGTATTCACTTCAAAAGAATGTAAATGCGACACTTCCTTGCTAGGAAATATTGTTTGCAGATGTCTACGTATCACAGCAATAGAGTACTAATGCCTCTTAAAACGAGATGTCGTATTTCACTTCTATGTTTCGTAATAAGATATAATATTCATTGTGTAATGTTATGTATACCTCGTATTCACTTCAGTGGAATGTAAGTGCGAAATTTCCTCGCTAGGAAATAGAGTTTGCAGATGTCTACGTATAATAGCAATAGAGTTCTAATGCTTCTCAAAACGCGACGTAGCACCTCATTCCTATGTTTCATGATAAGCTATAATATTCATTGCGAAGTGTCATGTATATCTCGTATTCACTTCTAAGGAATGTAAATGCGACACATCCATGCTAGGAAATAGCGTTTGCATATGTCTACGTATCGCAGCAATAGAGTTCGAATGCTTCCTAAAACGCGATATCGCATCTCTATTCTATGTTTCATGATAAGGTATAATATTCATTGCGAAGTGTCATGTATACCTCGTATTCACTTCAAGTGAATGTAAATGCGACACTTCCATGCTAGGAACTAGCGTTTGCAGATGTCTACGTATCATAGCCATAGAGTTCTAATGCTTCTCAAAACGCGATATCGCATCTCACTGCTATGTTTCATGAGAAGATATAATATTCATTATGGAGTGTTATGTATACCTCGTATTCACAACAAAAGAATGTAAATGCGGCACTTCCGTGCTAGGAAACAGCGTTTGCAGATGTCTACGTATCGTAGCAATAGGGTTCTAATGCTTCTTAAAACGCGATATCGAATCTCACTTCTATCTTTCATGATAAGATATAATATTCATTGCGAAGTGTCATGTATACCACGATTTCACTTCACAAGAATGTAAATGCGACACTTCCTTGCTAGGAAATATAGTTTGCAAGATGTTTACGTATCACAGCAATAGAGTACTAATGCTTCTTAAAACGAGATGTCGTATTTAATTTCTATGTTCCGTAGTAAGATATAATATTCATTGTGTAATGTTATGCATACCTCGTATTCACTTCAAAAGTATGTAAGTGCGACACTTCCTTGCTAGGAAATATTGTTTGCAGATGTCTACGTATCGTAGAAATGAAGTTCTAGTGCTTCTTAAATCACGATATCGCATCTCATTTCTATGTTTCGTGAGAAGGTGTAATATTCATTGCGAAGTGTCATGTATACATGGTATTCACTTCAAAAGAATGTAAATGCGACACTTTCTTGCTAGGAGATATTGTTTGCAGATGTATACGTATCGTCGCAATAGAGCTCTAATGCTTCTCAAAACGCGAAATCGCAACTCATTCCTATGTTTCATGATAAGATATAATATTAATTGCGAAGTGTCATGTATATCTCGTATTCACTTCAATAGAATGTAAATGCGAAACTTCCATGCTAGGAAATATCGTTTGCAGATGTCTACGTATCCTAGCAATAGAGTTCTAATGCTTCTCAAAACGAGATATCGCAAATCGTTCCAATGTTTCATGATAAGATATAATATTCATTGCGAAGTGTCATGTATAGCTCGTATTCACTTCAAAAGAATGTAAATGCGAAACTTCCATGCTAGGAAATAGCGTTTGCAGATGTCTACGTATCGTAGCGATAGAGTTCTAATGCTTCTTAAAACGAGATGTCGCATTTCATTTCCATGCTTCGTAATAAGATATAATATTCATTGTGGAGTGTCATGCATACCTCGTACTCACATCACAAGAATGTAAATGCGACACATCCATGCAAGGAAATAGCGTTTGCAGATGTCAACTTATTTTAGCAATTGAGATCTAATGCTTCTCTATACGCGATATCGCATCTCATTCCTATGTTTCCTTATAAGATATAATACTCATTGCGAAGAGTCACGTATACCTCGTATTCACTTCAAATGAATGTAAATGTGACACTTCCATGCTAGGAAATAGCGTTTGCAGATGTCTACGTATCGTAGCAATAGAATTCTAATGTTGCTTAGAACGCGATATCGCATCTCACTTCTATGTTTCATGATAAGATATAATATTCATTGCGATGTGTCATGTATACCTCGTATTCACTTCAAAAGAATGTAAATGCGACACTTCCTTGCTAGGAAATAACATTTGCAGATGTCTACGCATCATAGCAATGGAGTTCTAGCGCTTCTTAAATCGCGATATCGCATCTCACTTCTATGTTTCGAGATAAGATATAATATTCATTGCGAAGAGTCATGTATACCTCGTATTCACTTCAAAAGAATGTAAATGCGACACTTCCTTGCTAGGAAGTAGCGTTTCCAGATGACCACGTATCGTAAAAATAGAGTTCTAATGCTTCTTAAAACAAGATGTCGCACTTCATTTCTATGTTTCGTGATAAGATAAAATATTCATTGCGAAGTGTCATGTATACCTCGTATTCACTTCAAAAGAATGTAAATGCGACACTTCCATGCTAGGAAATAGCCTCTGCAGATGTCTACGTATCGTAGCAATAGAGTTCTAATGCTACTTAAAACGTGATGTCGTATTTCATTTCTATGTTTCGTGATAAGAAATAATATTCATTGTGGAGTGTTATGTATACCTCGTATTGACTTCAAAAGAATGTAAATGCTACACTTCCTTGCTAGGAAATAACATTTGCAGATGTCTACGCATCGTAGCCATAGAGTTCTAGTGCTTCTTAAACAGCGATATCGCATTTCACTTCTATGTTTCGTGATAAGACATAATATTCATTGTGAAGTGTTATGTATACCTCGTATTATCTTCAAAAGAATGTAAATGCGGCACTTCCGTGCTAGGATACAGCGTTTGCAGATGTCTACGTATCGTAGCAATAGAGTTCTAGTGCTTCTTAAAACGCGATATCGCATCTCACTTCTATCTTTCATGATAAGATATAATATTCATTGTGAAGTGTTATGTATACCTCGATTTCACTTCACAAGAATGTAAATGCGACACTTCCTTGCTAGGAAATATAGTTTGCAAGATGTTTACGTATCACAGCAATAGAGTACTAATGCTTCTTAAAACGAGATGTCGTATTTAATTTCTATGTTCCGTAGTAAGATATAATATTCATTGTGTAATGTTATGCATACCTCGCATTCACTTCAAAAGTATGTAAGTGCGACACTTCCTTGCTAGGAAATATTGTTTGCAGATGTCTACGTATCGTAGAAATGAAGTTCTAGTGCTTCTTAAATCACGATATCGCATCTCATTTCTATGTTTCGTGAGAAGGTGTAATATTCATTGCGAAGTGTCATGTATACATGGTATTCACTTCAAAAGAATGTAAATGCGACACTTTCTTGCTAGGAGATATTGTTTGCAGATGTATACGTATCGTCGCAATAGAGCTCTAATGCTTCTCAAAACACGAAATCGCAACTCATTCCTATGTTTCATGATAAGATATAATATTAATTGCGAAGTGTCATGTATATCTCGTATTCACTTCAATAGAATGTAAATGCGAAACTTCCATGCTAGGAAATATCGTTTGCAGATGTCTACGTATCCTAGCAATAGAGTTCTAATGCTTCTCAAAACGAGATATCGCAAATCGTTCCAATGTTTCATGATAAGATATAATATTCATTGCGAAGTGTCATGTATAGCTCGTATTCACTTCAAAAGAATGTAAATGCGAAACTTCCATGCTAGGAAATAGCGTTTGCAGATGTCTACGTATCGTAGCGATAGAGTTCTATTGCTTCTTAGAACGCGATATCGCATATCACTTCTATGTTTCATGATAAGATGTAATATTCATTGCGAAGTGTCATGTATACCTCGTATTCACTTCAAAAGAATGTAAATGCGAAACTTCCAGGCTAGGAAGTAGCGTTTGCAGATGTCTACGTGTCGTAGCGATAGAGTTCTAATGCTTCTTAAAACGAGATGTCGCATTTCATTTCCATGCTTCGTAATAAGATATAATATTCATTGTGGAGTGTCATGCATACCTCGTACTCACATCACAAGAATGTAAATGCGACACATCCATGCAAGGAAATAGCGTTTGCAGATGTCAACGTATTTTAGCAATTGAGATCTAATGCTTCTCAATACGCGATATCGCATCTCATTCCTATGTTTCCTTATAAGATATAATACTCATTGCGAAGAGTCACGTATACCTCGTATTCACTTCAAATGAATGTAAATGTGACACTTCCATGCTAGGAAATAGCGTTTGCAGATGTCTACGTATCGTAGCAATAGAATTCTAATGTTGCTTAGAACGCGATATCGCATCTCACTTCTATGTTTCATGATAAGATATAATATTCATTGCGATGTGTCATGTATACCTCGTATTCACTTCAAAAGAATGTAAATGCGACACTTCCCTGCTAGGAAATAACATTTGCAGATGTCTACGCATCGAAGCAATGGAGTTCTAGCGCTTCTTAAATCGCGATATCGCATCTCACTTCTATGTTTCGATATAAGATATAATATTCATTGCGAAGAGTCATGTATACCTCGTATTCACTTCAAAAGAATGTAAATGCGACACTTCCTTGCTAGGAAGTAGCGTTTCCAGATGACCACGTATCGTAAAAATAGAGTTCTAATGCTTCTTAAAACAAGATGTCGCACTTCATTTCTATGTTTCGTGATAAGATAAAATATTCATTGCGAAGTGTCATGTATACCTCGTATTCACTTCAAAAGAATGTAAATGCGACACTTCCATGCTAGGAAATAGCCTTTGCAGATGTCTACGTATCGTAGCAGTAGAGTTCTAACGCTACTTAAAACGTGATGTCGTATTTCATTTCTATGTTTCGTGATAAGATATAATATTCATTGTGGAGTGTAATGTATACCTCGTATTGACTTCAAAAGAATGTAAATGCTACACTTCCTTGCTAGGAAATAACATTTGCAGATGTCTACGTATCGTAGCAATAGAGTTCTAATGCTTCTTAAAACGAGATGTCGCATTTCATTTCTATGTTGCGTGATAAGATATAATATTCATTGTGGAGTGTTATGTATACCTCGTATTCACTTCAAAAGAATGTAAATGCGACACTTCCATGCTAGGAAATAGCCTTTGCAGATGTCTACGTATCGTAGCAATAGAGTTCTAATGCTTCTTAGAACGCGATATCGCATCTCACTTCTATGTTTCATGATAAGATATAATATTCATTGGGAAGTGTCATGTATATCTCGTATTCTCTTCAAGGGAATGTAAATGCAACACTTCCATGCTAGGAAATATCGTTTGCAGATGTCTACGTATCGTAGCAATAGAGCTCTAATGCTTCTAAAAACGCGATATCGCATCTCACACCTATGTTTCATGATAAGATATAATATATATTGCGAAGTGTCATGTATACCTCGTATTCACTTCAAAAGAATGTATATGCGTCACTTCCTTCCTAGGAAATAACATTTGCAGATATCTACGCATCGTAGCAATAGAGTTCTAGTGCTTCTTAAACAGCGATATCGCATCTCACTTCTATGTTTCGAGATAAGATATAATATTCATTGTGGAATGTTATGTATACGTCGTATTCACTTCAAAGGATGTAAATGCGTCACTTTCTACCTAGGAAATAACATTTGCAGATGTCTACGCATCGTAGCAATAGAGTTCTAGCGCTTCTTAAATCGCGATATCGCATCTCACTTCTATGTTTCATGATAAGATATAACATTCATTGCGAAGTGTCATGTATACTTCGTATTCACTTCAAAAGAATGTAAATGCGACACTTGCATGCTAGGAAATAGCGTTGGCAGATGTCTACGTATCGTTGCAATGGAGTTCTTATACTTCTTAAAATGAGATATCGCATCTCATTTCTATGTTTCATGATAAGATATAATATACATAGCGAAATGACATGCACACCTCGTATTCACTTCAATGGAATGTAAATGCGACACCTCCATGCTAGGAATTAGGGTTTGCAGATATCTACGTATATTAGCAATAGAGTTCTAATGCTTCTCAAAACGCGATATCGCATCTCACTTCTATGTTTCATGATAAGATATAATATTCATTGCGAAGTGTCATGTATACCTCGTATTCACTTCAAAAGAATGAAAATGCGACACTTCGTTGCTAGGAAATATTGTTCGCAGATGTCTACGTATTGTAAAAATAGAGTTCTAATGCTTCTTAAAACAAGATGTCGCACTTCATTTCTATGTTTCGTGATAAGATAAAATATTCATTGCGAAGTGTCATGTATACCTCGTATTCACTTCAAAAGAATGTAAATGCGACACTTCCATGCTAGGAAGTAGCCTTTGCAGATGTCTACGTATCGTAGCAATAGAGTTCTAATGCTACTTAAAACGTGATGTCGTATTTCATTTCTATGTTTCGTGATAAGATATAATATTCATTGTGGAGTGTTATGTATACCTCGTATTGACTTCAAAAGAATGTAAATGCTACACTTCCTTGCTAGGAAATAACATTTGCAGATGTCTACGCATCGTAGCCATAGAGTTCTAGTGCTCCTTAAACAGCGATATCGCATTTCACTTCTATGTTTCGTGATAAGACATAATATTCATTGTGAAGTGTTATGTATACCTCGTATTATCTTCAAAAGAATGTAAATGAGGCACTTCCATGCTAGGATATAACGTTTGCAGATGTCTACGTATCGTAGCAATAGAGTTCTAATGCTTCTTAAAACGAGATGTCGCATTTCATTTCTATGTTGCGTGGTAAGATATAATATTCATTGTGGAGTGTTATGTATACCTCGTATTCACTTCAAAAGAATGTAAACGCGACACTTCCTTGCTAGGAAATAGCGTTTCCAGATGACCACGTATCGTAAGAATGGAGATCTAATACTTCTTAAAACGAGATATCGCATCTCATTTCTATGTTTCATGTTAAGATATAATATCCATTGCGAAGTGTCAAGTATACCTCGATTTCACTACACAAGAATGTAAATGCGACACTTCCTTGCTAGGAAATAACATTTGCAGATGTCTTCGCATCGTAGCAATAGAGTTCTAGCCCTTCTTAAATCGCGATATCGCATCTCACTTCTATGTTTCATGATAAGATATAATATTCATTGCGAAGTGTCATGTATACCTCGCATTCACTTCAAAAGAATGTATATGCGTCACTTCCTTCCTAGGAAATAACATTTGCAGATATCTACGCATCGTAGCAATAGAGTTCTAGTGCTTCTTAAACAGCGATATCGCATCTCACTTCTATGTTTCGAGATAAGATATAATATTCATTGTGGAATGTTATGTATACGTCGTATTCACTTCAGAGGATGTAAATGCGACACTTCCTACCTAGGAAATAACATTTGCAGATGTCTACGCATCGTAGCAATAGAGTTCTAGCGCTTCTTAAATCGCGATATCGCATCTCACTTCTATGTTTCATGATAAGATATAACATTCATTGCGAAGTGTCATGTATACCTCGTATTCACTTCAAAAGAATGTAAATGCGACACTTGCATGCTAGGAAATAGCGTTGGCAGATGTCTACGTATCGTTGCAATGGAGTTCTAATACTTCTTAAAATGAGATATCGCATCTCATTTCTATGTTTCATGATAAGATATAATATCCATTGCGAAATGACATGCACACCTCGTATTCACTTCAATGGAATGTAAATGCGACACCTCCATGCTAGGAATTAGGGTTTGCAGATATCTACGTATATTAGCAATAGAGTTCTAATGCTTCTCAAAACGCGATATCGCATCTCACTTCTATGTTTCATGATAAGATATAATATTCATTGCGAAGTGTCATGTATACCTCGTATTCACTTCAAAAGAATGAAAATGCGACACTTCGTTGCTAGGAAATATTGTTCGCAGATGTCTACGTATTGTAAAAATAGAGTTCTAATGCTTCTTAAAACAAGATGTCGTACTTCATTTCTATGTTTCGTGATAAGATAAAATATTCATTGCGAAGTGTCATGTATACCTCGTATTCACTTCAAAAGAATGTAAATGCGACACTTCCATGCTAGGAAGTAGCCTTTGCAGATGTCTACGTATCGTAGCAATAGAGTTCTAATGCTACTTAAAACGTGATGTCGTATTTCATTTCTATGCTTCGTGATAAGATATAATATTAATTGTGGAGTGTTATGTATACCTGGTATTGACTTCAAAAGAATGTAAATGCTACACTTCCTTGCTAGGAAATAACATTTGCAGATGTCTACGCATCGTAGCCATAGAGTTCTAGTGCTCCTTAAACAGCGATATCGCATTTCACTTCTATGTTTCGTGATAAGACATAATATTCATTGTGAAGTGTTATGTATACCTCGTATTATCTTCAAAAGAATGTAAATGAGGCACTTCCATGCTAGGATATAACGTTTGCAGATGTCTACGTATCGTAGCAATAGAGTTCTAATGCTTCTTAAAACGAGATGTCGCATTTCATTTCTATGTTGCGTGGTAAGATATAATATTCATTGTGGAGTGTTATGTATACCTCGTATTCACTTCAAAAGAATGTAAACGCGACACTTCCTTGCTAGGAAATAGCGTTTCCAGATGACCACGTATCGTAAGAATGGAGATCTAATACTTCTTAAAACGAGATATCGCATCTCATTTCTATGTTTCATGTTAAGATATAATATCCATTGCGAAGTGTCAAGTATACCTCGATTTCACTACACAAGAATGTAAATGCGACACTTCCTTGCTAGGAAATAACATTTGCAGATGTCTTCGCATCGTAGCAATAGAGTTCTAGCGCTTCTTAAATCGCGATATCGCATCTCACTTCTATGTTTCATGATAAGATATAATATTCATTGCGAAGTGTCATGTATACCTCGCATTCACTTCAAAAGAATGTATATGCGTCACTTCCTTCCTAGGAAATAACATTTGCAGATATCTACGCATCGTAGCAATAGAGTTCTAGTGCTTCTTAAACAGCGATATCGCATCTCACTTCTATGTTTCGAGATAAGATATAATATTCATTGTGGAATGTTATGTATACGTCGTATTCACTTCAGAGGATGTAAATGCGACACTTCCTACCTAGGAAATAACATTTGCAGATGTCTACGCATCGTAGCAATAGAGTTCTAGCGCTTCTTAAATCGCGATATCGCATCTCACTTCTATGTTTCATGATAAGATATAACATTCATTGCGAAGTGTCATGTATACCTCGTATTCACTTCAAAAGAATGTAAATGCGACACTTGCATGCTAGGAAATAGCGTTGGCAGATGTCTACGTATCGTTGCAATGGAGTTCTAATACTTCTTAAAATGAGATATCGCATCTCATTTCTATGTTTCATGATAAGATATAATATCCATTGCGAAATGACATGCACACCTCGTATTCACTTCAATGGAATGTAAATGCGACACCTCCATGCTAGGAATTAGGGTTTGCAGATATCTACGTATATTAGCAATAGAGTTCTAATGCTTCTCAAAACGCGATATCGCATCTCACTTCTATGTTTCATGATAAGATATAATATTCATTGCGAAGTGTCATGTATACCTCGTATTCACTTCAAAAGAATGAAAATGCGACACTTCGTTGCTAGGAAATATTGTTCGCAGATGTCTACGTATTGTAAAAATAGAGTTCTAATGCTTCTTAAAACAAGATGTCGTACTTCATTTCTATGTTTCGTGATAAGATAAAATATTCATTGCGAAGTGTCATGTATACCTCGTATTCACTTCAAAAGAATGTAAATGCGACACTTCCATGCTAGGAAGTAGCCTTTGCAGATGTCTACGTATCGTAGCAATAGAGTTCTAATGCTACTTAAAACGTGATGTCGTATTTCATTTCTATGCTTCGTGATAAGATATAATATTAATTGTGGAGTGTTATGTATACCTGGTATTGACTTCAAAAGAATGTAAATGCTACACTTCCTTGCTAGGAAATAACATTTGCAGATGTCTACGCATCGTAGCCATAGAGTTCTAGTGCTCCTTAAA
>NW_027490948.1:0-27451 GCF_050948175.1 Xylocopa sonorina | reverse complement strand
TCACTTCAAAAGAATGTAAATGCGACTATTTCTTGCTAGGAAATAGCGTTTGCGGATGTTTACGCATCGTAGCAATAGCGATCTAATGCTTCTTAAAACGCGATATCGCATCTCTCTTCTATGTTTCATGATAGGATATAATATTCATTGCGAAGTGTCATGCATACCTCCTATTCACTTCAAAAGAATTAAATGCGACTATTGCTTGCTAGGAAATAGTGTTTGCAGATGTCTACGTATCGTAGCAATAGAGTTCTAATGCTACTTAAATCGCGAAATCGCATCTCATTTCTATGTTTCGTGATAAGATATAATATTCATGGCGAAGTGTCATGTATACCTCGTATTCACTTCAAAAGAATGTAAATGCGACTATTTCTTGCTAGGAAATAGCGTTTGCTGATGTTTACGCATCGTAGCAATAGCGATCTAGTGCTTCTTAAAACGCGATATCGCATCTCTCTTCTATGTTTCATGATAGGATATAATATTCATTGCGAAGTGTCATGCATACCTCCTATTCACTTCAAAAGAATTAAATGCGACTATTGCTTGCTAGGAAATAGTGTTTGCAGATGTCTACGTATCGTAGCAATAGAGTTCTAATGCTACTTAAATCGCGATATCGCATCTCATTTCTATGTTTCGTGATAAGATATAATATTCATGGCGGAGTGTCATGTATACCTCGTATTCACTTCAAAAGAGTGTAAATGCGACTATTGCTTGCTAGGAAATAGCGTTTGCAGATGCCTACGTATCGTAGCAATAGCGTTCTAATGCTTCTTAAAACGCGATATCGCATCTCTCCTCTATGTTTCATGATAAGATATAATATTCATTTGCGAAGTGTCATGTATACTTCCTATTCACTTCAAAAGAATTAAATGCGACTATTGCTTGCTAGGAAATAGTGTTTGCAGATGTCTACGTATCGTAGCAATAGAGTTCTAATGCTACTTAAATCGCGATATAGCATCTCATTTCTATGTTTCGTGATAAGATATAATATTCATTGCGAAGTGTCATGTATACCTCGTATTCACTTCAAAAGAATGTAAATGCGAATCTTCCTTGCTCGGAAATAGCGTTTGCAGATGTCTACCTATCGTAGCAATACAGTTCTAATGCTACTTATATCGCGATATCACATCTCATTTATATGTTTCGTGATAAGATATAATATTCATTGCGAAGTGTCATGTATACCTCGTATTCACTTCAAAAGAATGTAAATGCGACTATTTCTTGCTAGGAAATAGCGTTTGCGGATGTTTACGCATCGTAGCAATAGCGATCTAATGCTTCTTAAAACGCGATATCGCCTCTCTCTTCTATGTTTCATGATAGGATATAATATTCATTGCGAAGTGTCATGCATACCTCCTATTCACTTCAAAAGAATTAAATGCGACTATTGCTTGCTAGGAAATAGTGTTTGCAGATGTCTACGTATCGTAGCAATAGAGTTCTAATGCTACTTAAATCGCGAAATCGCATCTCATTTCTATGTTTCGTGATAAGATATAATATTCATGGCGAAGTGTCATGTATACCTCGTATTCACTTCAAAAGAATGTAAATGCGACTATTTCTTGCTAGGAAATAGCGTTTGCTGATGTTTACGCATCGTAGCAATAGCGATCTAGTGCTTCTTAAAACGCGATATCGCATCTCTCTTCTATGTTTCATGATAGGATATAATATTCATTGCGAAGTGTCATGCATACCTCCTATTCACTTCAAAAGAATTAAATGCGACTATTGCTTGCTAGGAAATAGTGTTTGCAGATGTCTACGTATCGTAGCAATAGAGTTCTAATGCTACTTAAATCGCGATATCGCATCACATTTCTATGTTTCGTGATAAGATATAATATTCATTGCGAAGTGTCATGTATACCTAGTATTCACTTCAAAAGAATGTAAATGCGAATCTTCCTTGCTCGGAAATAGCGTTTGCAGATGCCTACGTAACGTAGCAATAGGGTTCTAATGCTTCTCAGAACGCGATATCGCATCTCATTTCTATGCTTCACGATAAGATAGAATATTCATTGCGAAGTGTCATGTATACCTCGTATTCCCTTCAAAAGAATGTCAATGCAACACTTCCTTGCTAGGAAATAGCGTATTCAGATGTCTACGTATCGTAGCAATAGAGTTCTAATGCTACTTAAATCGCGATATCGCATCTCATTTCTATGTTTCGTGATAAGATATAATATTCATTGCGAAGTGTCATGTATACCTCGTATTCACTTCAAAAGAATGTAAATGAGACTATTGCTTGCTAGGAAATAGTGTTTGCAGATGTCTACGTATCGTAGCAATAGGGTTCTAATGCTACTTAAATCGCGATATCGCATCTCATTTCTATGTTTCGTGATATGATATAATATTCATTGCGAAGTTTTATGTATACCTCGTATTCACTTCAAAAGAATGTAAATGCGACTATTTCTTGCTAGGAAATAGCGTTTTTTAGATGTTTACGCATCGTAGCAATAGCGATCTAATGCTTCTTAAAACGCGATATCGCATCTCTCTTCTATGTTTCATGATAGGATATAATATTCATTGCGAAGTGTCATGTATACATCCTATTCACTTCAAAAGAATTAAATGCGACTATTGCTTGCTAGGAAATAGTGTTTGCAGATGTCTACATATCGTAGCAATAGAGTTCTAATGCTACTTAAATCGCGATATCGCATCTCATTTCTATGTTTCGTGATAAGATATAATATTCATTGCGAAGTGTCATGTATACCTCGTATTCACTTCAAAAGAATGTAAATGCGACTATTGCTTGCTAGGAAATAGCGTTTGCAGATGTCTACGCATCGTAGCAATAGCGTTCTAATGCTACTTATATCGCGATATCACATCTCATTTATATGTTTCGTGATAAGATATAATATTCATTGCGAAGTGTCATGTATACCTCGCATTCACTTCAAAAGAGTGTAAATGCGACTATTGCTTGCTAGGAAATAGCGTTTGCAGATGTCTACCTATCGTAGCAATAGAGTTCTAATGCTACTTATATCGCGATATCACATCTCATTTATATGTTTCGTGATAAGATATAATATTCATTGCGAAGTGTCATGTATACCTCGTATTCACTTCAAAAGAATGTAAATGCGACTATTTCTTGCTAGGAAATAGCGTTTGCTGATGTTTACGCATCGTAGCAATAGCGATCTAGTGCTTCTTAAAACGCGATATCGCATCTCTCTTCTATGTTTCATGATAGGATATAATATTCATTGCGAAGTGTCATGCATACCTCCTATTCACTTCAAAAGAATTAAATGCGACTATTGCTTGCTAGGAAATAGTGTTTGCAGATGTCTACGTATCGTAGCAATAGAGTTCTAATGCTACTTAAATCGCGATATCGCATCTCATTTCTATGTTTCGTGATAAGATATAATATTCATGGCGGAGTGTCATGTATACCTCGTATTCACTTCAAAAGAGTGTAAATGCGACTATTGCTTGCTAGGAAATAGCGTTTGCAGATGCCTACGCATCGTAGCAATAGCGTTCTAATGCTTCTTAAAACGCGATATCGCATCTCTCCTCTATGTTTCATGATAAGATATAATATTCATTGCGAAGTGTCATGTATACTTCCTATTCACTTCAAAAGAATTAAATGCGACTATTGCTTGCTAGGAAATAGTGTTTGCAGATGTCTACGTATCGTAGCAATAGAGTTCTAATGCTACTTAAATCGCGATATAGCATCTCATTTCTATGTTTCGTGATAAGATATAATATTCATTGCGAAGTGTCATGTATACCTCGTATTCACTTCAAAAGAATGTAAATGCGAATCTTCCTTGCTCGGAAATAGCGTTTGCAGATGTCTACCTATCGTAGCAATACAGTTCTAATGCTACTTATATCGCGATATCACATCTCATTTATATGTTTCGTGATAAGATATAATATTCATTGCGAAGTGTCATGTATACCTCGTATTCACTTCAAAAGAATGTAAATGCGACTATTTCTTGCTAGGAAATAGCGTTTGCGGATGTTTACGCATCGTAGCAATAGCGATCTAATGCTTCTTAAAACGCGATATCGCATCTCTCTTCTATGTTTCATGATAGGATATAATATTCATTGCGAAGTGTCATGCATACCTCCTATTCACTTCAAAAGAATTAAATGCGACTATTGCTTGCTAGGAAATAGTGTTTGCAGATGTCTACGTATCGTAGCAATAGAGTTCTAATGCTACTTAAATCGCGAAATCGCATCTCATTTCTATGTTTCGTGATAAGATATAATATTCATGGCGAAGTGTCATGTATACCTCGTATTCACTTCAAAAGAATGTAAATGCGACTATTTCTTGCTAGGAAATAGCGTTTGCTGATGTTTACGCATCGTAGCAATAGCGATCTAGTGCTTCTTAAAACGCGATATCGCATCTCTCTTCTATGTTTCATGATAGGATATAATATTCATTGCGAAGTGTCATGCATACCTCCTATTCACTTCAAAAGAATTAAATGCGACTATTGCTTGCTAGGAAATAGTGTTTGCAGATGTCTACGTATCGTAGCAATAGAGTTCTAATGCTACTTAAATCGCGATATCGCATCTCATTTCTATGTTTCGTGATAAGATATAATATTCATGGCGGAGTGTCATGTATACCTCGTATTCACTTCAAAAGAGTGTAAATGCGACTATTGCTTGCTAGGAAATAGCGTTTGCAGATGCCTACGTATCGTAGCAATAGCGTTCTAATGCTTCTTAAAACGCGATATCGCATCTCTCCTCTATGTTTCATGATAAGATATAATATTCATTTGCGAAGTGTCATGTATACTTCCTATTCACTTCAAAAGAATTAAATGCGACTATTGCTTGCTAGGAAATAGTGTTTGCAGATGTCTACGTATCGTAGCAATAGAGTTCTAATGCTACTTAAATCGCGATATAGCATCTCATTTCTATGTTTCGTGATAAGATATAATATTCATTGCGAAGTGTCATGTATACCTCGTATTCACTTCAAAAGAATGTAAATGCGAATCTTCCTTGCTCGGAAATAGCGTTTGCAGATGTCTACCTATCGTAGCAATACAGTTCTAATGCTACTTATATCGCGATATCACATCTCATTTATATGTTTCGTGATAAGATATAATATTCATTGCGAAGTGTCATGTATACCTCGTATTCACTTCAAAAGAATGTAAATGCGACTATTTCTTGCTAGGAAATAGCGTTTGCGGATGTTTACGCATCGTAGCAATAGCGATCTAATGCTTCTTAAAACGCGATATCGCCTCTCTCTTCTATGTTTCATGATAGGATATAATATTCATTGCGAAGTGTCATGCATACCTCCTATTCACTTCAAAAGAATTAAATGCGACTATTGCTTGCTAGGAAATAGTGTTTGCAGATGTCTACGTATCGTAGCAATAGAGTTCTAATGCTACTTAAATCGCGAAATCGCATCTCATTTCTATGTTTCGTGATAAGATATAATATTCATGGCGAAGTGTCATGTATACCTCGTATTCACTTCAAAAGAATGTAAATGCGACTATTTCTTGCTAGGAAATAGCGTTTGCTGATGTTTACGCATCGTAGCAATAGCGATCTAGTGCTTCTTAAAACGCGATATCGCATCTCTCTTCTATGTTTCATGATAGGATATAATATTCATTGCGAAGTGTCATGCATACCTCCTATTCACTTCAAAAGAATTAAATGCGACTATTGCTTGCTAGGAAATAGTGTTTGCAGATGTCTACGTATCGTAGCAATAGAGTTCTAATGCTACTTAAATCGCGATATCGCATCTCATTTCTATGTTTCGTGATAAGATATAATATTCATGGCGGAGTGTCATGTATACCTCGTATTCACTTCAAAAGAGTGTAAATGCGACTATTGCTTGCTAGGAAATAGCGATTGCAGATGCCTACGCATCGTAGCAATAGCGTTCTAATGCTTCTTAAAACGCGATATCGCATCTCTCCTCTATGTTTCATGATAAGATATAATATTCATTTGCGAAGTGTCATGTATACTTCCTATTCACTTCAAAAGAATTAAATGCGACTATTGCTTGCTAGGAAATAGTGTTTGCAGATGTCTACGTATCGTAGCAATAGAGTTCTAATGCTACTTAAATCGCGATATAGCATCTCATTTCTATGTTTCGTGATAAGATATATTCATTGCGAAGTGTCATGTATACCTCGTATTCACTTCAAAAGAATGTAAATGCGACTATTTCTTGCTAGGAAATAGCGTTTGCGGATGTTTACGCATCGTAGCAATAGCGATCTAATGCTTCTTAAAACGCGATATCGCATCTCTCTTCTATGTTTCATGATAGGATATAATATTCATTGCGAAGTGTCATGCATACCTCCTATTCACTTCAAAAGAATTAAATGCGACTATTGCTTGCTAGGAAATAGTGTTTGCAGATGTCTACGTATCGTAGCAATAGAGTTCTAATGCTACTTAAATCGCGATATCGCATCACATTTCTATGTTTCGTGATAAGATATAATATTCATTGCGAAGTGTCATGTATACCTAGTATTCACTTCAAAAGAATGTAAATGCGAATCTTCCTTGCTCGGAAATAGCGTTTGCAGATGCCTACGTAACGTAGCAATAGGGTTCTAATGCTTCTCAGAACGCGATATCGCATCTCATTTCTATGCTTCACGATAAGATAGAATATTCATTGCGAAGTGTCATGTATACCTCGTATTCCCTTCAAAAGAATGTCAATGCAACACTTCCTTGCTAGGAAATAGCGTATTCAGATGTCTACGTATCGTAGCAATAGAGTTCTAATGCTACTTAAATCGCGATATCGCATCTCATTTCTATGTTTCGTGATAAGATATAATATTCATTGCGAAGTGTCATGTATACCTCGTATTCACTTCAAAAGAATGTAAATGAGACTATTGCTTGCTAGGAAATAGTGTTTGCAGATGTCTACGTATCGTAGCAATAGGGTTCTAATGCTACTTAAATCGCGATATCGCATCTCATTTCTATGTTTCGTGATATGATATAATATTCATTGCGAAGTGTTATGTATACCTCGTATTCACTTCAAAAGAATGTAAATGCGACCATTTCTTGCTAGGAAATAGCGTTTTTTAGATGTTTACGCATCGTAGCAATAGCGATCTAATGCTTCTTAAAACGCGATATCGCATCTCTCTTCTATGTTTCATGATAGGATATAATATTCATTGCGAAGTGTCATGTATACATCCTATTCACTTCAAAAGAATTAAATGCGACTATTGCTTGCTAGGAAATAGTGTTTGCAGATGTCTACATATCGTAGCAATAGAGTTCTAATGCTACTTAAATCGCGATATCGCATCTCATTTCTATGTTTCGTGATAAGATATAATATTCATTGCGAAGTGTCATGTATACCTCGTATTCACTTCAAAAGAATGTAAATGCGACTATTGCTTGCTAGGAAATAGCGTTTGCAGATGTCTACGCATCGTAGCAATAGCGTTCTAATGCTACTTATATCGCGATATCACATCTCATTTATATGTTTCGTGATAAGATATAATATTCATTGCGAAGTGTCATGTATACCTCGCATTCACTTCAAAAGAGTGTAAATGCGACTATTGCTTGCTAGGAAATAGCGTTTGCAGATGTCTACCTATCGTAGCAATAGAGTTCTAATGCTACTTATATCGCGATATCACATCTCATTTATATGTTTCGTGATAAGATATAATATTCATTGCGAAGTGTCATGTATACCTCGTATTCACTTCAAAAGAATGTAAATGCGACTATTTCTTGCTAGGAAATAGCGTTTGCTGATGTTTACGCATCGTAGCAATAGCGATCTAGTGCTTCTTAAAACGCGATATCGCATCTCTCTTCTATGTTTCATGATAGGATATAATATTCATTGCGAAGTGTCATGCATACCTCCTATTCACTTCAAAAGAATTAAATGCGACTATTGCTTGCTAGGAAATAGTGTTTGCAGATGTCTACGTATCGTAGCAATAGAGTTCTAATGCTACTTAAATCGCGATATCGCATCTCATTTCTATGTTTCGTGATAAGATATAATATTCATGGCGGAGTGTCATGTATACCTCGTATTCACTTCAAAAGAGTGTAAATGCGGCTATTGCTTGCTAGGAAATAGCGTTTGCAGATGCCTACGCATCGTAGCAATAGCGTTCTAATGCTTCTTAAAACGCGATATCGCATCTCTCCTCTATGTTTCATGATAAGATATAATATTCATTGCGAAGTGTCATGTATACTTCCTATTCACTTCAAAAGAATTAAATGCGACTATTGCTTGCTAGGAAATAGTGTTTGCAGATGTCTACGTATCGTAGCAATAGAGTTCTAATGCTACTTAAATCGCGATATAGCATCTCATTTCTATGTTTCGTGATAAGATATAATATTCATTGCGAAGTGTCATGTATACCTCGTATTCACTTCAAAAGAATGTAAATGCGAATCTTCCTTGCTCGGAAATAGCGTTTGCAGATGTCTACCTATCGTAGCAATACAGTTCTAATGCTACTTATATCGCGATATCACATCTCATTTATATGTTTCGTGATAAGATATAATATTCATTGCGAAGTGTCATGTATACCTCGTATTCACTTCAAAAGAATGTAAATGCGACTATTTCTTGCTAGGAAATAGCGTTTGCGGATGTTTACGCATCGTAGCAATAGCGATCTAATGCTTCTTAAAACGCGATATCGCATCTCTCTTCTATGTTTCATGATAGGATATAATATTCATTGCGAAGTGTCATGCATACCTCCTATTCACTTCAAAAGAATTAAATGCGACTATTGCTTGCTAGGAAATAGTGTTTGCAGATGTCTACGTATCGTAGCAATAGAGTTCTAATGCTACTTAAATCGCGAAATCGCATCTCATTTCTATGTTTCGTGATAAGATATAATATTCATGGCGAAGTGTCATGTATACCTCGTATTCACTTCAAAAGAATGTAAATGCGACTATTTCTTGCTAGGAAATAGCGTTTGCTGATGTTTACGCATCGTAGCAATAGCGATCTAGTGCTTCTTAAAACGCGATATCGCATCTCTCTTCTATGTTTCATGATAGGATATAATATTCATTGCGAAGTGTCATGCATACCTCCTATTCACTTCAAAAGAATTAAATGCGACTATTGCTTGCTAGGAAATAGTGTTTGCAGATGTCTACGTATCGTAGCAATAGAGTTCTAATGCTACTTAAATCGCGATATCGCATCTCATTTCTATGTTTCGTGATAAGATATAATATTCATGGCGGAGTGTCATGTATACCTCGTATTCACTTCAAAAGAGTGTAAATGCGACTATTGCTTGCTAGGAAATAGCGTTTGCAGATGCCTACGCATCGTAGCAATAGCGTTCTAATGCTTCTTAAAACGCGATATCGCATCTCTCCTCTATGTTTCATGATAAGATATAATATTCATTGCGAAGTGTCATGTATACTTCCTATTCACTTCAAAAGAATTAAATGCGACTATTGCTTGCTAGGAAATAGTGTTTGCAGATGTCTACGTATCGTAGCAATAGAGTTCTAATGCTACTTAAATCGCGATATAGCATCTCATTTCTATGTTTCGTGATAAGATATAATATTCATTGCGAAGTGTCATGTATACCTCGTATTCACTTCAAAAGAATGTAAATGCGAATCTTCCTTGCTCGGAAATAGCGTTTGCAGATGTCTACCTATCGTAGCAATACAGTTCTAATGCTACTTATATCGCGATATCACATCTCATTTATATGTTTCGTGATAAGATATAATATTCATTGCGAAGTGTCATGTATACCTCGTATTCACTTCAAAAGAATGTAAATGCGACTATTTCTTGCTAGGAAATAGCGTTTGCGGATGTTTACGCATCGTAGCAATAGCGATCTAATGCTTCTTAAAACGCGATATCGCATCTCTCTTCTATGTTTCATGATAGGATATAATATTCATTGCGAAGTGTCATGCATACCTCCTATTCACTTCAAAAGAATTAAATGCGACTATTGCTTGCTAGGAAATAGTGTTTGCAGATGTCTACGTATCGTAGCAATAGAGTTCTAATGCTACTTAAATCGCGAAATCGCATCTCATTTCTATGTTTCGTGATAAGATATAATATTCATGGCGAAGTGTCATGTATACCTCGTATTCACTTCAAAAGAATGTAAATGCGACTATTTCTTGCTAGGAAATAGCGTTTGCAGATGTCTACGCATCGTAGCAATAGCGTTCCAATGCTTCTTAAAACGCGATATCGCATCTCTCTTCTATGTTTCATGATAGGATATAATATTCATTGCGATGTGTCATGTATACGTCCTATTCACTTCAAAAGAATTAAATGCGACTATTGCTTGCTAGGAAATAGTGTTTGCAGATGTCTACGTATCGTAGCAATAGAGTTCTAATGCTACTTAAATCGCGATATCGCATCACATTTCTATGTTTCGTGATAAGATATAATATTCATTGCGAAGTGTCATGTATACCTAGTATTCACTTCAAAAGAATGTAAATGCGAATCTTCCTTGCTCGGAAATAGCGTTTGCAGATGCCTACGTAACGTAGCAATAGGGTTCTAATGCTTCTCAGAACGCGATATCGCATCTCATTTCTATGCTTCACGATAAGATAGAATATTCATTGCGAAGTGTCATGTATACCTCGTATTCACTTCAAAAGAATGTAAATGAGACTATTGCTTGCTAGGAAATAGTGTTTGCAGATGTCTACGTATCGTAGCAATAGGGTTCTAATGCTACTTAAATCGCGATATCGCATCTCATTTCTATGTTTCGTGATAAGATATAATATTCATTGCGAAGTGTCATGTATACCTCGTATTCACTTCAAAAGAATGTAAATGCGAATCTTCCTTGCTCGGAAATAGCGTTTGCAGATGTCTACGTAACGTAGCAATAGGGTTCTAATGCTTCTCAGAACGCGATATCGCTTCTCATTTCTATGCTTCATGATAAGATAGAATATTCATTGCGAAGTGTCATGTATACCTCGTATTCACTTCAAAAGAATGTCAATGCAACACTTCCTTGCTAGGAAATAGCGTATTCAGATGTCTACGTATCGTAGCAATAGGGTTCTAATGCTACTTAAATCGCGATATCGCATCTCATTCCTATGTTTCGTGATAAGATATAATATTCATTGCGAAGTGTCATGTATACCTCGTATCCACTTCAAAAGAATGTAAATGAGACTATTGCTTGCTAGGAAATAGCGTTTGCAGTTGTCTACGCATCGTAGCAATAGCGTTCTAATGTTACTTATATCGTGATATCACATCTCATTTATATGTTTCGTGATAAGATATAATATTCATTGCGAAGTGTCATGTATACCTCGTATTCACTTCAAAAGAGTGTAAATGCGACTATTGCTTGCTAGGAAATAGCGTTTGCAGATGCCTACGCATCGTAGCAATAGCGTTCTAATGCTTCTTAAAACGCGATATCGCATCTCTCCTCTATGTTTCATGATAAGATATAATATTCATTGCGAAGTGTCATGTATACTTCCTATTCACTTCAAAAGAATTAAATGCGACTATTGCTTGCTAGGAAATAGTGTTTGCAGATGTCTACGTATCGTAGCAATAGAGTTCTAATGCTACTTAAATCGCGATATAGCATCTCATTTCTATGTTTCGTGATAAGATATAATATTCATTGCGAAGTGTCATGTATACCTCGTATTCACTTCAAAAGAATGTCAATGCAACACTTCCTTGCTAGGAAATAGCGTATTCAGATGTCTACGTATCGTAGCAATAGAGTTCTAATGCTACTTAAATCGCGATATCGCATCTCATTCCTATGTTTCGTGATAAGATATAATATTCATTGCGAAGTGTCATGTATACCTCGTATCCACTTCAAAAGAATGTAAATGAGACTATTGCTTGCTAGGAAATAGCGTTTGCAGATGTCTACGCATCGTAGCAATAGCGTTCTAATGTTACTTATATCGTGATATCACATCTCATTTATATGTTTCGTGATAAGATATAATATTGTTTGCGAAGTGTCATGTATACCTCGTATTCACTTCAAAAGAGTGTAAATGCGACTATTGCTTGCCAGGAAATAGCGTTTGCAGATGCCTACGCATCGTAGCAATAGCGTTCTAATGCTTCTTAAAACGCGATATCGCATCTCTCCTCTATGTTTCATGATAAGATATAATATTCATTGCGAAGTGTCATGTATACCTCGTATCCACTTCAAAAGAATGTAAATGAGACTATTGCTTGCTAGGAAATAGCGTTTGCAGATGTCTACGTATCGTAGCAATAGCGTTCTAATGCTACCTATATCGCGATATCGCATCTCATTTCTATGTTTCGTGAGAAGATATAATATTCATAGCGAAGTGTCATGTACATCTCGTATTCACTTCAGACGAATGTGAATGCGACACTTCCTAGCTAGGAAATAGCGTATTCAGATGTCTACGTACTGTAGCAATAATGTTCTAATGCTACATTAATCGCGATATCGCATCTCATTTCTATGTTTCGTGATAAGATATAATATTCATTGCGAAGTGTCATGTATACCTCGAATTCACTTCAAAAGAATGTAAATGCGACACTTCCATCCTAGGAAATAGCGTTTGCAGATGTCTACGTATCGTAGCAATAGATTTCAAATGCCTCTTAAAACGGGATATCGCATCTCATTGCTATGTTTCATGATAAGATATAATATTCATTGCGAAGTGTCATGTATACCTCGTATTCACTTCAAAAGAATGTAAACGCGACACTTACTTGCTAGGAAATAGCGTTTCCAGATGTCAAAGTATCGAAATAATAGAGTTCTAATGCTTATTAAAACGAGATGTCGAATATAATTTCTATGTTTCATGATAAGATAAAGTATTCATTGCGGAGTGTCATGTATACCTCGTATTCACTTCAAAAGAATGTAATTGCGACACTTCCCTGCTAGGACATAGCGTTTGCAGATGTCTACGTATCGTAGTAATAGTGTTCTAATACCGCTTAAAACGCGATATCGCATCTCAGATCTATGCTTCATGATAAGATATAATATCCATTGCGAAGTGTCGTGTATACCTCAGAATTCACTTAAAAGGAATGTAAATGCGACACTTCCTTGCTAGGAAATAGCGTTTTCAAGTGTTTTCGCATCGAGGGAATAGAGTTCTAACGCTTCTTACAACAAGATATCGCATCTCATTTCAATGTTTCATGATAAGATATAATGTTCATTGCGAAGTGTTATGTATACCACGTATTCACTTCAAAAGAATGTAAATGCGATACTTCCATGCTACTAAATAGTGTTTGCAGATGTCGATGTATCGTAGCAATAGATATCTAATGCTTCTTAAAACGCGATATCGCATCTCATTCCTATGTTTCAAGATAAGATATAATATTCACTGCGAAGTGCCATTTATACCTGACATGCACTTCGAATTAATGTAAATGCGACACTTCCTTGCTATAGGAAATAGCGTTTGCAGATGTCTACATATCGAAGCAGTACAGTTCTAATGCTTCTTAAAACGGGATATCGCATCTCATTTCAATGTTTCATGATAAGGTATAATATTCATTGCGAAGTGTTATGTATTCCTCGTCTAAACTTCAGATGAATGTAAATGCGACACATCCTCGCTACGAAATAGGGTTTGCAGATGTCTGCGTATCGTAGCAATAGCTTTCTAAAGCATCTTAAAACGCGATATCGCACCTCTCTTCTATGTTTCATGATAAGATATAATATTCATTGCGAAGTGTCATGTATACCTCCTATTCACTTCAAAAGAATGTAAATGCGACTATTGCTTGCTAGGAAATAGCGTTTGCAGATGCCTACGTATCGTAGCAATAGAGTTCTAATGCTACTTAAATCGCGATATCGCATCTCATTTCTATGTTTCGTGATAAGATATAATATTCATTGCGAAGTGTCATGTATACCTCGTATTCACATCAAAAGAATGTAAATGCGAATCTTCCTTGCTCGGAAATAGCGTTTGCAGATGTCTACGTATCGTAGCAATAGAGTTCTCATGCTTCTCAGAACGCGATATCGCATCTCATTTCTATGCTTCATGATAAGATATAATATTCATTGCGAAGTGTCATGTATACCTCGTATTCACTTCAAAAGAATGTCAACGCGACACTTCCTTGCTAGGAAATAGCGTATTCAGATGTCTACGTATCGTAGCAATAGAGTTCTAATGCTACTCAAATCGCGATATCGCATCTCATTCCTATGTTTCGTGATAAGATATAATATTCATTGCGAAGTGTCATGTATACCTCGTATTCACTTCAAAAGAATGTAAATGCGACTATTGCTTGCTAGGAAATAGCGTTTGCAGATGTCTACGTATCGTAGCAATAGCGTTCTAATGCTACTTATATCGCGATATCGCATCTCATTTCTATGTTTCGTGAGAAGATATAATATTCATAGCGAAGTGTCATGTACATCTCGTATTCACTTCAGACGAATGTGAATGCGACACTTCCTAGCTAGGAAATAGCGTATTCAGATGTCTACGTACTGTAGCAATAATGTTCTAATGCTACATTAATCGCGATATCGCATCTCATTTCTATGTTTCGTGATAAGATATAATATTCATTGCGAAGTGTCATGTATACCTCGAATTCACTTCAAAAGAATGTAAATGCGACACTTCCATCCTATGAAATAGCGTTTGCAGATGTCTACGTATCGTAGCAATAGAGTTCAAATGCCTCTTAAAACGGGATATCGCATCTCATTGCTATGTTTCATGATAAGATATAATATTCATTGCGAAGTGTCATGTATACCTCGTATTCACTTCAAAAGAATGTAAACGCGACACTTACTTGCTAGGAAATAGGGTTTCCAGATGTCAAAGTATCGAAATAATAGAGTTCTAATGCTTATTAAAACGAGATGTCGAATATAATTTCTATGTTTCATGATAAGATAAAGTATTCATTGCGGAGTGTCATGTATACCTCGTATTCACTTCAAAAGAATGTAATTGCGACACTTCCCTGCTAGGACATAGCGTTTGCAGATGTCTACGTATCGTAGTAACAGTGTTCTAATACCGCTTAAAACGCGATATCGCATCTCAGATCTATGCTTCATGATAAGATATAATATCCATTGCGAAGTGTCGTGTATACCTCAGAATTCACTTAAAAGGAATGTAAATGCGACACTTCCTTGCTAGGAAATAGCGTTTTCAAGTGTTTTCGCATCGAGGGAATAGAGTTCTAACGCTTCTTACAACAAGATATCGCATCTCATTTCAATGTTTCATCATAAGATATAATGTTCATTGCGAAGTGTCATGTATACCACGTATTCACTTCAAAAGAATGTAAATGCGATACTTCCATGCTACTAAATAGTGTTTGCAGATGTCGATGTATCGTAGCAATAGATATCTAATGCTTCTTAAAACGCGATATCGCATCTCATTCCTATGTTTCAAGATAAGATATAATATTCACTGCGAAGTGCCATTTATACTTCACATGCACTTCGAATTAATGTAAATGCGACACTTCCTTGCTATAGGAAATAGCGTTTGCAGATGTCTACATATCGAAGCAGTACAGTTCTAATGCTTCTTAAAACGGGATATCGCATCTCATTTCAATGTTTCATGATAAGGTATAATATTCATTGCGAAGTGTTATGTATTCCTCGTCTACACTTCAGATGAATGTAAATGCGACACATCCTCGCTACGAAATAGGGTTTGCAGATGTCCACGTTTCGAAGCAACAGGGTTCTAATGCTTCTTAAAACACGATATCGCATCTCATTTCTATGTTTCATTATAAGATATAATATTCATTGCGAAGTGTCATGTATAGATCGCATGCACTTCAAATGAATGTAAAAGCGCCACTTCCTTTCTAGGAAATAGTGGTTGCAGATGTCTACGTATCGAAGCAGTAGATTTCTAATGCTTCTTAAAACGATGTATCGCATTTCTTTTCCACGTTTCATGATAAGATATAATATTCCTTGCGAAGAGTCATGTATACCACGTATTCACTTCAAAAGAATGCAAATGCGACACTTCCATGCTAGGAAATAGCGTTTGCAGATTTCTAAGTATCGTAGCAATAGAGTACTAATGCTTCTTAGAACGAGATTGCGCATCTCAGTTCAATGTTTTACGATAGGATATAATATTCATTGCGAAGTGTTATGTATTCCTCGTCTACGTTTCAAGTGAATGTAAATGCAACACTTCCTTTCTAGGAAAGGGCGTTTCCAGTTGTCTACGTATCGAGGCAATAGTGCTCTAATGCTTCTTAAAACGCGATATGGCATATCACTTCTATGTTTCATGATAGGGTATAATATTCATTGCGAAGAGTCATGTATACCTCGTATTCACTTCAAGGGAATGTAACTTCGATTGTTCCTCGCTAGGAAATTGGGTTTGCAGATGTCTACGTATCTCAGCAATAGAGTTCTAATTCTACTTGAATCGCGTTATCGCATCTCATTTCTATGTTTCGTGATAAGTTATAATATTCTTTACGAATTGTCATGTATACCTCGTATTCACTTAAAAACAATGTAAATGCGACACTTCCTTGCTAGGAATTAGCGCTTGCAGATGTCTACGTATCGTAGCAATGGAATTCTAATGCTTCTTAAATCGTGATATCGCATATCATTTGTATGTTTCGTGATTAGATATAATATTCATTGCGAAGTGCCATGTATACCTCGTATTCACTTCAAAAGAATGCAAATGCGACACTTCCTTGCAAGGAAATAGCGTATCCAGATGTCTAAGTATCAAAACAATAGATTTCTAGTGCTTCTTAAAACGAGATGTCGCATCTCACTCCTATGTTGCATGATAAGATATAATATTCATTGCGAAGTGTCATGTGTACCTCGTATTCACTTCAAAAGAATGTAAATGCGACACTTCCATGCTAGGAAATAGCGATTGCAAATGTCTCCGCATCGAGGCAATAGGGTACTAATGCTTCTTAAAACGCGATATCGCATGCAACTTCTATGTTACATGATAAGATGTAATGTTCATTGCGAAGTGTAATGTATACCTCGTACTCACTTCAAAAGAATATAAATGCGACACTTCCTTGCTAGGAAATAACGTTTGGAGATGTGTACGTATCGTAGCAATAGATTCCTAATGCTTCTTAAAACGGGATATCGCATCTCCTTTCTATGTTTCATGATCAGATATAGTATTCATTGCGAAGTGTCATGTATGCCTCGTATTCACCTCAAAATAATGCAAACGCGACACTTCCTTGCTAGGGAATAGCTTTTCCAAATGTCTACATATCGTAGCAATAGATTTCTAATGTTTCTCAAAACGTGATATCGCATCTCATTTCTATGCTTCATGATAAGGTATAATAATCATTGCCATGTGTCAATTATATCTGGCATACACTTCAAATGAATGTAAATGCGGCACTTCCTTCCTAGGAAATAGCGCTCCCAGATGTCTACGTATAGTAGCAATAGAGTTCTAACGCTTCCTAAAACGCGATATCGCATCTCATTTCAATGCTTCATCATAAGATATATTATTCATTGCGAAGTGTCATGTATACATCGTATTCATTTCGAAACAAAGTAAATGCGACACTTCCTTGCTAGGAAATAGCGCTGCCAGATGTCTACGTACCGAAACAATAGAGCTCTACTACTTCTTAAAACGACATGTCGCATCTCATTTCTATGTTTCATGATAAGGTACAATATTCATTGCGAAGTGTCATGCATACCTCCAATTCACTTCAATTGAATGTAAATGCGACACTTCGTTGCTAGGAAATAGCGTTTGCAGATGTCTACGTATAGAAGCAGTAGAGTTCTAATGCTTCTTAAAACGCGATATCGCACCTTATTTCGATGTTTCATGATAAGATATAATATTCATTGCGAAGTGTCGTGCATACCATGTATTCACTTCAAAAGAATGTAAATGCGACTATTCCTTGCTAGGAAATAGGGTTTGCAAATGTCTTCGTATCGTAGCAATAGGGTTCTATTGCTTCTTAAAACGCGATAACGCTACTCATTTCTATGTTTCGTGATAAGAAATAGTATTCATTGCGAAATGTCACGTATACTTCGTATTCACTTCAAAAGAAAGTAAATGGACACTTCCATGCTAGGAAATAGCGTTTCCAGATATGTACGTATCGAAACAATAGAGTTCCAATGCTTCTTAAAACGAGATGTCGCATATCATTTCTATGTCTCACTTCGCAATGAACATTATATCTTATCGTGCAACATAGACCTCAGATGCGATATCGCGTTTTAAGAAGCACTACAACTCTATTGCTTCGATACGTAGACAGCTGGAAACGCTATTTCCTAGCAAGGAAGTGTGGCATTCATATTCTTTTGAAGTGTAGACGAGGTATACGTAGCAGTTCGCAATGAAAATTATATCTTGTCATGAAACATAGAACTGCGATGCGATATCGCGTTTTGAGTAGCATTAGAACACTATTGCTTTGATACGTGGACATGTAGTAACGCTATTTCCTAGCAAGAATGTGTGGCATTTACATTCTTCTGATGTGCAGACGAGGTATGCATAACACTTCGCAATGAATATTATATCTTATCGTGAGACATACAACTGTGATACGAAAGCGCGTTGAAAGAAGCATTAGAATTCTATTGCCCCGATACGTAGACATCTGGAATCGCTATTTCCTAGCAAGGAAGTGCGGCATTTACATTGCTTTGATGTGTAGACTAGGTATATAAAACACTTCGCAATGAATAGTATATCTTATCATGAGACATAGAAATGTGATGCGATATCGCGTCTTAAGAAGCATTAGAACTCTATTGCTACGATACGTAGACGTCCGCAAACGCTATTTCCCAGCAAGGAAGTTTCGCATTTACATTCTTTTGAAGTGAGTACGAGGTATACATGACACTTGGCATTGAACATTATATCTTATCACGTAACATAGAAGTGAGATACGATATCGCGTTTTAAGAAGCATTAGAACTCTATTGCCTCGACGCGTAGACATCTGCAGACGCTATTTCCTAGCATGGAAGTGTCGCATTTACATTCTTTTGAAATGAATACGAGGTGTACATGACACTTCGCAATGAATATTACATCTTATCACGAAACGTAGAAATGAGATGCGATATCGCGTTTTAAGAAGCATTAGAACTCTATTGCCTCGACGCGTAGACATGTGCAGACGCTATTTCCTAGCATGGAAGTGTCGCATTTACATTCTTTTGAAATGAATACGAGGTGTACATGACACTTCGCAATGAATATTACATCTTATCACGAAACGTAGAAATGAGATGCGATATCGCGATTTAAGAAGCACTAGAACACTATTGCTACGATGCGTAGACATCTGCACATGTTATTTCCTAGCAAGGGAGTGTCGCATTTACATTCTTTTGAAGTGAATACGAGGTATACATGACACTCCACAATGAATATTACATCATATCACGAAACAGAAATGAGGAGCGATTTCGCGTCTTAAGAAGCATTAGAAGTGTAATGCATCGGTACGTAGACATCTGCAAACGCTATTTCCTAGGAAGGAAGTATCGCATTTACATTGTTTTGAAGTGAATAGGAAGCTTTCATGACACTTCGCAATGAATACTATATCTTATCATGAAACATAGAAGTGAGATGCGATATCGGGTTTTAAGAAGCATTAGAACTCTATTGCTACGATGCGTAGACATCTGCACATGTTATTTCCTAGCAAGGAAGTGTCGCATTTACATTCTTTTGAAGTGAATATGAGGTATGCATGACACTCCATAATGAATATTATATCTTATCATGAAACATAGCAGTGAGATGCGATATCGCGTTTTAAGAAGCATTAGAACTTTATTCCTACGATGCGTAGACACCTGCAAATGTTACTTCCTAGCAAGGAAGTGTCGCATTTACTTTCACTTGAAGTGAATATGAGGTTTACATAACATTCCACAATGAATATTGTATCTTATTACGAAACATAGAAATGAAATACGACTTCTCATTTTATGAAGCATTAGAACTCTATTGCTACGATACGTAGACATCTGCAAACGCTATTTCCTAGCGTGGAAGTGTCGCATTTACGTTCTTTTGAAGTTAATACGAGGTATACATGACACTTCGCAATGAATATTATATCTCATCATGAAACATAGAAGTGAGATGCGATATCGCGTTTTAAGAAGCACAAGAACTCTATTGCCACGATACGTAGACATCTGCAAACTCTATTTCCTGGCATGGAAGTGTCGCATTTACATTCTGTTGAAGTGAATACGAGGTATCCACAGCACTCCACAATGAATATTATACCTTAATACGAAACATAGAAATGAAATGCGACATCTCGTTTTGAGTAGCACTAGAACTCTATTGCTACGATGCGTAGACATCTGCAAAAGCTATTTCCTAGCATGGAAGTGTCGCATTTACATTCTTCTGAAGTGTATACGAGGTATACATGACACTTTGCAATGAATATTATATCTTATCATGAAACATAGAAGTGAGATGCGACATCTCGTTTTAAGAAGTATTAGAACTCTATTCTTTCGATACGTGGTCATCTGGAAACGCTATTTCCTAGCACGGAAGTGTCGTATTTACATTCTTTTGATGTGAATATGAGGTATGCATGACACTCCATAATGAATATTATATCTTATCATGAAACATAGCCGTGAGATGCGATATCGCGTTTTAAGAGGCATTAGAACCCTATTCCTACGATGCGTAGACATCTGCAAATGTTACATCCTAGCAAGGAAGTGTCGCATTTACATTCCTTTGAAGTGAATACGAGGTATACATGACACTTCGCAATGAATATTATATCTTATCATGAAGCATAGAAGTGAGATGCGATATCGCGTCTTTAGAAGCATTAGAACTCTATTGCTACGATACGTTGACATCTGCAAATGTTATTTCCTAGCAAGGAAGTGTCGCATTTACATTCTTTTGAAGTGAATACGAGGTATACCTAACACTCCACATTGAATATTATATCTTATCACGAAAGATAGAAATGAAATGCGATATCTCGTTTTATGTAGCATTAGAACTCTATTGCTACGATACGTAGACATCTGCAAACGCTACTTCCTAGCGTGGAAGTGTCGCATTTACGTTCTTTTGAAGTTAATACTAGGTATACATGACACTTCGCAATGAATATTACATCTTATCATGAAACATAGAAGTGAGATGCGACATCTCGTTTTAAGAAGTATTAGAACTCTATTCTTTCGATACGTGGTCATCTGCAAACGCTATTTCCTAGCATGGAAGTTTAGCATTTACATTCTTTTGAAGTGAATACGAGATATACATGACACTTCGCAATGAATATTGTATCTTATCATGAAACATAGAAGTGAGATGCGACATCGCGATTTATGAAGCATTAGAAATCTATTGCTACGATACGTAGACATCTGCAAACGCTATATCCTAGCTAGGAATTGTCGCATTTACATTCTTTTGAAGTGAATACGAGGTATACATAACATTCCACAATGAATATTATATCTTAGTACGAAACATAGAAATGAAATACGACTTCTCGTTTTATGAAGCATTAGAACTCTATTGCTACGATACGCAGACATCTGCAAACGCTATTTCCTAGCGTGGAAGTTTCGCATTTACATCCTTTTGAAGTGAATACGAGGTATACATGACACATCGCAATGAATATTATATCTGATCATGAAACATAGAAATGAGATGCGATATCGCGTTTTGAGAAGCATTAGAACTCCATTGCTACGATACGTAGACATCTGCAAACACTATTTCCTAGGAAGCAATAGTCGCCTTTATATTCTTTTGAAGTGAATACGAGGTATACATGACACTTCGCAACGAATTTTATATCTTATCATGAAACATAGAAGTGAGATGCGATATCGCGTTTTAAGAAGCATTAGAACTCTATTGCTACGATACGTAGACATCTGCAAACGCTATTTCCTAGCATGGAAATGCCGCATTTACATTCTTTTGAAGTTAATACGAGGTATACATGACACTTCGCAATGAATATTATATGTTATCTCGAAACACAGAAGTGAGATGCGATATCGCGATTTATGAAGCATTAGAACTCCATTGCTACGATACGTAGACATCTCCAAGCGCTATATCCTAGCTAGAATGTGTCGCATTTACATTCCATTGAAGTGAATGCGAGGTATGCATGACACTTCGCAATGGATATTATTTCTAATCGTGTAACATAGAAATGAGATGCGACATCTCGTTTTAAGAAGTATTAGAACTCTTTTCTTACGATACGTGGTCATCTGGAAACGCTATTTCCTAGCAAGGAAGTGTCGCATTTACATTCTTTTGAAGTGAGTACGAGGAATACATGACACTTCGCAATGAATATTATAACTTATCATGAAACATAGAAATGAGATGCGATATCGCGATTTAAGAAGCATTAGAACTCTATTGCTACGATGCGTAGACATATGGAAACGCTATTTCCTAGCAAGGAAGTGTCGCATTTACATTCTTTTGAAGTGAATACGAGGTATACATAACATTTCACAATGAATATTATATCTTAATACGAAACATAGAAATGAAATGCGACATCTCGTTTTAAGTAGCATTAGAAGTCTATTGCTACGATACGTAGACATCTGCAGACGCTATTTCCTAGCGTGGAAGTGTCGCATTTAAATTCTTTTGAAGTGAATACGAGGTATACAGGACACTTCGCAATGAATATTATATCTTATCATGAAACATAGAAATGAGATGCGACATCTCGTTTTAGGAAGGATTAGAACTCTATTGTTTCCATACGTAGTCATCTGGAAACGCTATTTCCTAGCAAGGAAGTGTCGCATTTACATTCTTTTGAAGTGAATACGAGGTATACATGACACTTCGCAATGAACATTATATCTTATCATGAAACATAGAAGTGAGATGCGATATCGCGTTTTAAGAGTCATTGCAACTCTATTGTTTCGACACGTAGTCATCTGGAAACGCCATTTCCTAGCATGGAAATGCCGCATTTACATTCTTTTGAAGTTAATACGAGGTATACATGACACTTCGCAACGAATATTATATCTTATCATCAAAAACATAGCAGTGAGATGCGACATCGCGATTTATGAAGCATTAGAAATCTATTGCTACGATACGTAGACATCTGCAAACGCTATATCCTAGCTAGGAATTGTCGCATTTACATTCTTTTGAAGTGAATACGAGGTATACATAACATTCCACAATGAATATTATATCTTAGTACGAAACATAGAAATGAAATACGACTTCTCGTTTTATGAAGCATTAAAACTCTATTGCTACGATACGCAGACATCTGCAAACGCTATTTCCTAGCGTGGAAGTTTCGCATTTACATCCTTTTGAAGTGAATACGAGGTATACATGACACATCGCAATGAATATTATATCTGATCATGAAACATAGAAATGAGATGCGATATCGCGTTTTGAGAAGCATTAGAACTCCATTGCTACGATACGTAGACATCTGCAAACACTATTTCCTAGGAAGCAATAGTCGCCTTTATATTCTTTTGAAGTGAATACGAGGTATACATGACACTTCGCAACGAATTTTATATCTTATCATGAAACATAGAAGTGAGATGCGATATCGCGTTTTAAGAAGCATTAGAACTCTATTGCTACGATACGTAGACATCTGCAAACGCTATTTCCTAGCATGGAAATGCCGCATTTACATTCTTTTGAAGTTAATACGAGGTATACATGACACTTCGCAATGAATATTATATGTTATCTCGAAACACAGAAGTGAGATGCGATATCGCGATTTATGAAGCATTAGAACTCCATTGCTACGATACGTAGACATCTGCAAACGCTATATCCTAGCTAGAATGTGTCGCATTTACATTCCATTGAAGTGAATGCGAGGTATGCATGACACTTCGCAATGGATATTATATCTAATCGTGTAACATAGAAATGAGATGCGACATCTCGTTTTAAGAAGTATTAGAACTCTTTTCTTACGATACGTGGTCATCTGGAAACGCTATTTCCTAGCAAGGAAGTGTCGCATTTACATTCTTTTGAAGTGAGTACGAGGAATACATGACACTTCGCAATGAATATTATAACTTATCATGAAACATAGAAGTGAGATGCGATACCGCGCTTTAAGAAGCATTAGAACTCTATTGCTACGATACGTAGACATCTGGAAACGCTATTTCCTAGCATGGAAGTGTCGCATTTACATTCTTTTGAAGTGAATACAAGCTATACATGACACATCGCAATGAATATTATATCTGATCATGAAACATAGAAAAGAGATGCGACATCGCGTTTTGAGAAGCATTAGAACCCTATTGCTTCGATACGTAGACATCTGCAAACTCTACTTCCTAGCAGGGAAGTGCCGCAATTACATTCTTTTGAAGTGAATACGAAGTATACATGACACTTCATAATGAATATTATATCTTATCATGAAACATAGAAGTGAGGTGCGATATCGCGTTTTAAGAAGCATTAGAACTCCTTTGCTACGATACGTAGACATCTGCAGACGCTATTTCCTAGCGTGGAAGTGTCGCATTTACATTCTTCTGAAGTGAATACGAGGTATGCATGACACTTCGCAATGAACATTATATCTTATCATGAAACATAGAAGTGAGATGCGATATCGCGTTTTAAGAGTCATTGCAACTCTATTGTTTCGACACGTAGTCATCTGGAAACGCTATTTCCTAGCATGGAAATGCCGCATTTACATTCTTTTGAAGTTAATACGAGGTATACATGACACTTCGCAACGAATATTATATCTTATCATCAAAAACATAGCAGTGAGATGCGATATCGCGATTTCTGAAGCATTAGAAATCTATTGCTACGATACGTAGACATCTGCAAACGCTATATCCTAGCTAGGAATTGTCGCATTTACATTCTTTTGAAGTGAGTACGAGGTATACATAACATTCCACAATGAATATTATATCTTAGTACGAAACATAGAAATGAAATACGACTTCTCGTTTTATGAAGCATTAGAACTCTATTGCTACGATACGCAGACATCTGCAAACGCTATTTCCTAGCATGGAAGTTTCGCATTTACATCCTTTTGAAGTGAATACGAGGTATACATGACACATCGCAATGAATATTATATCTGATCATGAAACATAGGAATGAGATGCGATATCGCGTTTTGAGAAGCATTAGAACTCCATTGCTACGATACGTAGACATCTGCAAACACTATTTCCTAGGAAGCAATAGTCGCCTTTATATTCTTTTGACGTGAATACGAGGTATACATGACACTTCGCAACGAATTTTATATCTTATCATGAAACATAGAAGTGAGATGCGATATCGCGTTTTAAGAAGCATTAGAACTCTATTGCTACGATACGTAGACATCTGCAAACGCTATTTCCTAGCATGGAAATGCCGCATTTACATTCTTTTGAAGTTAATACGAGGTATACATGACACTTCGCAATGAATATTATATGTTATCTCGAAACACAGAAGTGAGATGCGATATCGCGATTTAGGAAGCATTAGAACCCTATTGCTACGATACGTAGACATCTGCAAACGCTATATCCTAGCTAGAATGTGTCGCATTTACATTCCATTGAAGTGAATGCGAGGTATGCATGACACTTCGCAATGGATATTATATCTAATCGTGTAACATAGAAATGAGATGCGACATCTCGTTTTAAGAAGTATTAGAACTCTTTTCTTACGATACGTGGTCATCTGGAAACGCTATTTCCTAGCAAGGAAGTGTCGCATTTACATTCTTTTGAAGTGAGTACGAGGAATACATGACACTTCGCAATGAATATTATAACTTATCATGAAACATAGAAGTGAGATGCGATACCGCGCTTTAAGAAGCATTAGAACCCTATTGCTACGATACGTAGACATCTGGAAACGCTATTTCCTAGCATGGAAGTGTCGCATTTACATTCTTTTGAAGTGAATACAAGCTATACATGACACATCGCAATGAATATTATATCTGATCATGAAACATAGAAAAGAGATGCGACATCGCGTTTTGAGAAGCATTAGAACCCTATTGCTTCGATACGTAGACATCTGCAAACTCTACTTCCTAGCAGGGAAGTGCCGCAATTACATTCTTTTGAAGTGAATACGAAGTATACATGACACTTCATAATGAATATTATATCTTATCATGAAACATAGAAGTGAGGTGCGATATCGCGTTTTAAGAAGCATTAGAGCTCATTTGCTACGATACGTAGACATCTGCAGACGCTATTTCCTAGCGTGGAAGTGTCGCATTTACATTCTTTTGAAGTGAATACGAGGTATACATGACACTTCGCAATGAATATTATATATTATCATGAAACATAGAGGTGAGATTCGATATCGCGTTCTAAGAAGCATTAGAACTCTATTGCTACGATGCGTAGACATCTGCAAATGTTATTTCCTAGCAAGGAAGTTTCGCATTTACATTCTTTTGATGTGAATACGAGGTATACATAACTCTCCACAATGAATATTATATCTTATCACGAAACATAGAAATGAGATGCGACATCTCGTTTTAAGTAGCATTAGAACTCTATTGCTACGATACGTAGACATCTGCAAACGCTACTTCCTAGCAAGGAAGTGTCGCATTTACATTCTTTTGAAGTGAATACGAGGTATACATGACACTTCGCAATGAATATTATATCTTATCTCGAAACACAAAAGTGAGATGCAATATCGCGATTTATGCAGCATTAGAACTCTATTTCTACGATACGTAGACATCTGCCAACGCTATATCCTAGCTAGGAAGTGTCGCATTTACATTCTTTTGAAGTGAATACGAGGTATACATAACATTCCACAATGAATATTATATCTTATTACGAAACATAGAAATGAAATACGACTTCTCGTTTTAAGAAGCATTAGAACTCTATTGCTACGATACGTAGACATCTGCAAACAATATTTCCTAGCAAGGAAGTGTAACATTTACATTCTTTTGAAGTGAATACGAGGTATACATAACACTCCACAATGAATATTACATCTTATCACGAAACGTAGAAGTGAGATGCGATATCGCGATTTAAGAAGCATTAGAACTCTATTGCTTCGATACGTAGACATCTGCAAACGCTATCTCCTAGCAAGGAAGTGTCGCATTTACATTCATTTGAAGTGTATGCGAGGTATACATGACACTACGCAATGAATATTATAT